>NC_025686.1:6969334-6982006 GCF_000633955.1 Camelina sativa
TTTTTGAATCTGTGCGCATACATCGTCGAGGCTGGGAAGCTTGTCTGACCTTAGGATGTGCTTTATGAGGTCGTTGAAGGTTGGGTTGAGGGTGAGAAGCAAGGCGAAGACCTTGTCTTGTTCCCTTCGCTCGTTGAGTACAGCCGGATCCATGGTGTTTGGCCGGAGCATCTCGAATTCAGCCCAAAGTGACCTGAATTTCCCAAAATGTTTGTTAAACTCCATATCCTCTTGACTCAGGTCGTTGATAGACTTCTTGACTTCAAAGACTCGGGTGAGGTTGGAGATATTGCCGAAGACATTTTTGAGTGTCTCCCATAGTTTGCTGGCCGTTTCACAATAAGAGTAGGCTTCAAGTATGGGAGCCTCAAGGGAGTTTTGAAGTATGGAGAGGACAGTTTGGTCTTCTTGAAACCACTTAGCTTCTTCTTGATGCTTAGCCTTTTCTTCATCTTCTTTGATGGTTTCTTTTCCATCTCCTTTGGTGACTTGCCTTGGAACTCTTCCACCTTTGATGTGGTTCCAAAGTCCGCGGCCACACAACGCTGTTTTGGTGGTTCTTGACCACATAAGGTAGTTTCCTCCTTTGAGGACAGTTGGTAGAACAAGCGGCTTGGTGTTCTCCATGGTAGAATGCTATTGACCGCCGGATAAAGCTTTTGACCGGTGGGTAAAAGAGAGAAAACGAACGAGAGTAGAAAGCGAACAACAACAAGAATGAAGAATCGGATTTAGAATAAAAGAGAATGAAGCTAGTTTCGTCAAGAACAGAAACCTGGCTTTGATACCATGTTAGAATTGCGGAATTTACTAAAGTAGAATCGAGAGAATACTTAGAATTGATTAGAATTGAATACATCGATTGTTTGTTACAAGGATATATATAGGGAGACTATGAACTAGCCGTTAGGCATACAAAGGGAAGGAAAGAAGATATTCTCATGGGATTAGTCTCAATCTTCCTTAATGGTGATAGCGACCTTTCCTTATTTGGTTGACTCGACTTCACTCGTCCCCAAGGTAAACATGTGATCTTTCCTTGAGATATTTTGCTCTTCTCTTTCTTCTAGATCCTTCTCTTCTTATGGGCTTCTTATTGCTAAGGCCTCTCCTTCTTATACTACTCAACCTCGGCCTCATTGCTCCCTTGTACGGACAACCTTCTTATAGTTGTACCAACAGCCTTGGTTTCAAGTCTCCTAGCTCAATACACTTTTAAAAAATCTATATATTTTATACTATATGAAGAAGGAAAAAAAGAAACTTCTAAAGTACTTTATTATGAGATGATAATATGAATTATACTTTTATTACGTAGACTATTTTATTCGATTTGTCAATATAGTAGGTTTACTAGATTAGGAATTCATTTTATTCATATTGCACTTTTTATATAAAATATAATTTATGTGATTGTTTAAAAATGTTTTTTAGACAATATGTGGTTGTCTATAACCGTATCTGTGCTCGTACACGGTTAAAATCTAGTAATTAAAATCAAACCGTGCTCTAGCACCTTGATGACTGAATTTTTTTTAATGATTTTCCAATCCTCTTTTGTGAGAACTTTCTTTAATTTCGTAACATCCTCATTCTTCACTCCTGCTTGGATTATGTTACCCTGTAAAAAGAAGTATAATCGGAAATCACTCTTAATCTGCGGAAGAGTGATTAAGTTTTGATATTTTTTTACCTATCTATGGTTAATTAAATATTCTTTGCAGATTTGATGATATTATTTCGAATATCCTTTTTAAAAGATCTTAAATCGAGATTTAATTAATGATTACAACCTATATAACATATAAACTATCAAATATCAAATAATTAATTTTATAACTCATATTATATAGTCTACAAAAAAAAGTTGTGTACTTTCGTTTTATTATATAGAGAATTAAGAAATCATTCCAAACCAAATGTTAGTTACTACAGAGATGCTTTTTCGATTAGTAAATTAAAATTGGATCCACCATTATAATAAATTAGAGCACACTTTCGATACTACCTGATTGGAAATACTTGGGCTTCATATCTTCCCACGAGCAGTGGTTGGGAAAGGACCCTTCGTGTGTCTCTTCAAATTAACTTACTTCGTGCTTATTCTTTGTGTAATTGCTCAATTTCATTGCTCTTAATTTTGTTTATGTTGTTGAATTTTTTTTGTTTTTCTTTGTACTTCTCTCAGTTGTAATCCTGCATTTCTTTTTTTTTTTTTGGGTTTTTGAAACATCTTAAGTAATCCTGCATTCTATAAATTGAAGCAAACCCTTTAACAAAAAAAAAAAAAAAGTTATTCTGGGGTTTTGTGTTCCACAATACCAACTTTATAACGTGAAAAACCTGAAATAAAAATTTTCAAATATCATTATATAAGTAAGAAAATATATACATACACTTATTTTTACTCTCCTTCTTGTTTTTAGTTTTTTTTTTCTTATACTAGCTAATGAAAATCTCTATATATGTCATAAATTAATATATGTAGATATGAATCCTAGCAAATGTCAGTTTTGGTTTCATATTTTTTTTTCTTTATGTTAGGATTCAGGTATATACATATATAAATATATTAATTTATGAAATGAAACCAAAGCTGAAATGTATTTCGTTTTTTTTACTTGTAAAGAAATCCGAATTGAAATAGCTGAACTCAAGATTGGATTGGAACAATCATACACATCCGTGGTAGGAGATTAGATTTTTTTTTTACTTTTGCCCCATAAAAGTTTGAATGTTTGTATAGCTTTAGCCTTTGTGACTCCACCATTGTTAAATGGCGTCATGTGTCATCACAAAGTGATAATAGAGCAATGGGTAAAATGTCTAAGAAAAGTGTGTAAACAAAGTATATCGATCTCATGTGTAAACAAAGTAGTTGATAACAAATAGGTCTATGGTGTTTTCGATATATATCGATCGTGTGCTGATCCAATAATTACCGTTTACGTTTATGTTTTGAGAATCGGAATGATCCGGATTCAGTGAGTATACGATTATCGAGAATGTAACCTGCATAAAACCATGAGATTGCAAAACTTTAATGTGTATATATATATATATATATAGCCATGAGACATGCTAAACCTTAATGTTTCTTCTATATATATTATATATACTGTAATCAACTTTGTGAAGGTGAACAAGGAATCAATATATCTATATATATAAAGTTAACTTTACTCATTTCTGGTGCTGCCACATCATCAACTCATTTTTTTTATTTGGGCTTAATCTTAAACACTAATCCACTATATAGCTCTTAAACACTAATCCACTATATGGATTTTCAAAACCCACCTCCTCCTCTTCCTTAAAGCTTCTGAGCTGGAACTGTTGTGGGCTGGGGAATCCCATAACAGTCCAGCGTCTCCGGGAGATCCACTCTAAGGACTCTCCGGAAATCATTTTCCTCATGGAGACCAAGAATCCTGATGAGACTGTTTTAAAAAAGCTAGAGTGGCTCCATTATCCCAATAAGCACCTATTCCCCCCTCACAGTCCTGGTGGTGGCGGCTTAGCACTCTGCTGGAACCAGGAAACTGACCTTACCGTACTGTCGAGTTGTCAAAACTTCATCGATACACTACTAAGAGTAAACGGCAAGAGTTTCTTTGCCTCCGTCCTTTACGGCAATGACAGAGAAGATCCTTGGTTTCTAACATGCGACTTTAATGATATTATTGATGCCTCAGAGAAACAAGGAGAAATTTACAGACATGAGGGCACATTTGTTGATATCAGAACTTTTATGACTGAATGCGATCTTTTCGACCTAAGACACTCGGGTAATTTCCTGTCTTGGAGGGGGAAGCGGAATGATCACCTTGTACACTGGAGGTTGGATAGAGCGATGTCAAATGCTGCTTGGGCTGTAGCCTACCCTTCGAGCTGATGCGAATACATGAATTTTGAGGGTTCTGACCATAGACCACTCTTCACTCACCTAGATCTGAGAAAAAAGAAGAAGAGGGGAGTGTTAAGATATGACAGACGACTTAAAGAAAATGAAGAAATTAAGAGGATTATTAAGGCGGCTTGGTCCTTTGATGAAGAGGAAATGGTGGAAGAAAGAATTAGTCGGTGTCGAACTGAAATCATCTCTTGGACTAAAACAAATTACCAAAACAGCAAGAGGTTAATTGAGGAACTCAAAGTAAAATTAGAGGAAACAATGTCAAGCCAAGTCACAGATCAAACCTTGATATCCTCGATCAACAATGAGCTGCTCCTAGCTTACAAAGCAGAGGAGGAATTTTGGCAACAAAGAAGCAGACAATTGTGGTTAGCTCTGGGGGATAGGAATACGAGTTATTTCCATTCCATGACCAGAGGGAGAACTACAGTAAATATATTTGCAGTGATTGAAGACAAGAATGGTCAACCTACCTATGAAGAGGAAGCAATCCTGAAGGTGATCTCTGAATATTTCTCAGATCTTTTTTCATCCCAACCTGGCGAGAGACGTCGACTAGTAGAGGATTCAATCTCTTCCTGCATATCAGATGAAGTCAATAAGAGGCTTATAGCTCATACAACCCTAGAAGAGATAAAGAAAGCTTGTTTTTCCATCCATGCAGATAAAGCACCCGGCCCGGATGGTTTCTCTGCCAGCTTCTTTCAGTCTAACTGGGAAGTCGTGGGTCCAAATGTGATTTTGGAGTTTCAATCTTTCTTTTCTTCATCATGCCTATAGCAGAGTATAAATAAAACTCATATCAGATTGATCCCTAAGATACAAAGCCCACAAAAAATGATGGATTACAGATCTATAGCCCTCTGTTCTGTCTTTTATAAAATCATTTCCAAACTCCTTTCGAGAAGGCTTCAACCTGTGCTGCAGAACATAATCTCGGAGACTCAGTCTGCGTTTGTTCCAAAGAGAGCTATCTCTGCCAATGTCTTAATTTCTCATGAAGCCCTGCATTATCTCAAAACATCAGGTGCTACTAAGAGATGCTACATGGCGGTTAAAACCGATATGAGTAAGGCATATGACAGAATTGAATGGGAATTCATAGAGCTCGTTATGGAAAGAATTGGATCCACCAAGCTTGGATACGGTGGATTATGCAATGTTTCTCTACGGTCTCCTATGCCTTTCTACTAAACGGATCTTCTCAGGGATCAGTTCTACCCGAAAGAGGGATTAGACAAGGAGACCCCCTATCCCCCAACCTATATATCCTATGTACTGAAGTACTAGCAGGAATGTGCTCAAAAGCTCAACAAGATGGAAGCTTACTTGGTTTCTGTGTGGCACTAGGTAGCCCCCGATTTAATCACCTCCTGTTTGCAGACGATACCTTGTTCTTTTGCAGATCAGATGCCCAGAGCTGTTGAGTTCTCATGAAGATCCTACAAAAGTACGAAGAAGCTTCTGGTCAGATGATAAATAAAGCCAAATCTGCAGTCACATTCTCAGCCAAGACGGAAGAGCATATCAAACTAGAGGCTCAACAAATCCTTGGTATCCAAAAAGTTGGTGGTTTAGGTAAATACCTTGGGCTTCCCGAAATGTTTGGACGAAAGAAGAGGGATCTTTTCAACCAAATAATCGACAGGATAAATCAAAAAGCCAAAAGCTGTTCCACAAGATTCTTTTCTGCTGCGGGGAAGACTATCATGTTAAAATCTGTGCTGTCGGCTATACCATCTTACTCCATGACCTGCTTCAAACTCCCATGATCTCTATGCAAAATAATCCAATCAGCATTAACCCGTTTATGGTGGGACTCTTCCCCAGAAAAGAAGAAGATGACATGGATAGCCTGGTCAAAAATGGCAAAAACAAAGAGGGATGGAGGTTTAGGCTTCAAAGATATCTCAACTTTCAATGATGCTCTTCTGGCAAAAGTAAGCTGGCGAATACTTACAAACCCAAAGTGCTTGTTGGCACGAATCTTCCTAGGCAAGTATTGTACCAACTCATCTTTCCTGGAATGCCAAGTCTCCTCCACGGCTTCCCATGGGTGGCGTGGAATATGTATTGGTCGAGACCTTATTAAGGCTCAACTGGGGATTGCTTTAGGGGCACAGATCCGTGGATTTCTCTTTCTTCCCCTGTAACCCTAGTGGGCCCACCAACGGAGCATAACAAAGAGATGCTAGTCAATGACCTCTTATGCCTGGAGTCCAAGGAGTGGAACTTAGAGCTCATCCGTAAAACACTTCCCCAATATGAGACTGGGATCTTATCACTCAGACCTAGCAAGCTGGGGGCCTCAGACAAACATATTTGGTTTGCTACAAAGAATGGTGAATATAGTGCAAGGACCGGATACCACTCAACATTAATGATGAAAGATAACTTATCCCAACCATCCCAACCGCCAACCCATCACAACTTTAAGTGGCTTCAAGGGTTTTGGAATCTACAGTGCGCACCAAAGATTAAAACATTTCTCTGGAAAGCAATGAATAACGGGCTACCAGTGGGAAAGAACTTACAAATCCGTGGCATTACCCAGGCTGCTTTCTGTCCTCACTGCGGCAAGGAGCAATCGCTGCTGCATCTTTTCTTCCAGTGCCCTGCTTTCGAGGAGATCTGGGAGCTGGTTCCCGTTGCGAATCATCTCAACCTTTCACAACTATCAAACTTCCAACAGGGACTAGAGGAGGCGAACAAACTGATTAGTCTCCCCCCGACAGGATTGTTGCAGGGAACGATTTCCCCGTGGATCCTATGGGCAATTTGGACTTCTAGGAGCAGGAAAATTTTCGACCAGACCCAAACACAAAGCCGGGAGTTAGTCACTCAGGCGATTAGCCAAGCCCGCAGTTGGGTAAACGCTCACCTCCAGCCCAAGAACCCCATTCCTCAAATCCCAGCAAGCCAGCCAAACACTTTCAACCCATACACGATTCGATGCTTCTCAAATGCAGCGTGGAAAAAAGAAACAAATCAGGCGGGATTTGGATGGATCTTCAAACATCATCTCCCCTATTTTGAGATACAAGGCAAAGCGGTGGCATCAAATGTGAGCTCTCCCTTAGTGGCGGAAGCTTTGGCCTTGCTTCATGCTCTTCGACATGCTCGAGAGCTTGGTTTTTAGAAACTTTCATTTGCTTCAGATTCACAGCAGTTGATCAAAGCACTTAATTCGGAGTTTCAGTCGAAGGAACTCCATGGGATTCAACACGACATTCTTGCTCTCTCTCTCGATTTCATAGTTTGCGATTTCATTTTTGTTAAACGAGAAAATAACTTTCGAGTCGATAAGGCAGTTAAAGAGGCACTGGTGTCTCTCTCTATTGTAACCGGTTGATTAATCTTAATCTATGCTTTGGCAAAAAAAAAAAAAAGAGATAAGCTACTTAGATGCAGCTGCTAAATAGGTGAAAATAAAAAGGGACTTTATTAGTGCCACAATACTGCAAAACAAAACAAAATAAAAAAGGGACTTTAGAGTATTGTTTACTTTGCTTTCAACTTGTTTTGGTCACAAGTCCGTCAATAGCAGAAAACAAAATTTGCAACAATAAAAATAATTTTAGATACTTCAAAATGGTAACATATTATATTATTAATTAGCCCTTGAGGCTTAAACATAACCTAGAGAATATTGTTGGCCTTTTACTTAAAATTGTGGGTGTAAGAACACCAATGGTAATGTGCCCGGCCTGCTTATGACTCGAGAGGTGTACAACTAAAATTTAAAATTGGGCTTTTTAACTATTTTATAAAAATAAAATAAAAAACTTAAGCTCATCTAGTAGTTTTTGTAAAATGAAAATTATTAGAGTTGAGAAACAATGTACAATCTTTTGTATCAGTATAAAATAATATAAAAGATGAAAATGTGATTAAAAAAATCAATTTTTTATTTTTGAAACACTAAAACATAAAAACTAACCAAATAAACTTTACTTTTTTTTTATATTAAATGTGGCCTAAAAAAAATTATGATTTTAGGATGTGGCCTAGGGATATTGCCCAATTTTTCTAGTAAGCAAGCACCACTATGGGAAATGACTATTGAAGTACCAACTAAGGCAATCTCAATGGGGGGTTATATTTTTGGGGCTCTTATAATTTTGAATTATATAAGATATACTTTTAGTTGAATAAGAACTTTGGGAAGCATAATTAAAAATTTTCCCTCCAATAGTGGGTTCTTATTTTGAATCTCTTAATTTGATTTTTTTTTTAAAAAAAAATTAAAGAAATTAAAGGAGAATATGAAATTATTGCATAGTAAAGTATATGTTTATAAAATTATTGCATTTCATAAAATTTTAAACATTGAAAACATTAAAACATAAAAAAATAGAAGTACAATTCATGAAAAGGGAAAATGGTTAATTGTATCCTCCAAATTTTGCCCAAATATTCTCAACCAAATCATCTTGCAACCGTTTATGTTTTTCTTGATCATGAACACTCAAACGAATGTTCATCATACTGGAGACACATGAAGGCCTGGTTGTTGGTAAGGTGAAGTCCACTTCTGAAGTGCAGTTGGACTCCATGTGTGTGAATTCAGATGCATTAAACTGAGTGTACCCATCTCGTTCATCTTCTACTATCATATTGTGCAGTATGATACACGCTCTCATTATATTTCTAATTTTTACCTTATCCCAAAGAAGAGCTGGATTTTTGACTATGGCAAATCGAGCCTACAAAACTCCAAAAGCATGCTCGACATCTTTACGTACAGCTTCTTGATGTGTAGCAAATAAAGAGTCGTTTGGAGTTTGTGGCATTGGAATAGATTGGATAAAAGTAGACCATTTTGGATAAATACCATCCGTGAGATAGTAAGCCAACTTGTACTGGTGTCCGTTGACACTGTATTTAACTTTGGGAGCTAGACCGTTTAAAATATCATCAAACACAGAAGAGCGATCAAGAATATTTATATCGTTTAATGTACCTGGAGGTCTGAAAAAAGCATGCCAGATCCAGAGGTCTTGTGAAGCTACAACCTCTAAAACGATTGTTGGCTTGCCAGAACCACGTGTATATTGACATTTCCATGCGGTTGGACAATTCTTCCACTCCTAATGCATACAATCGATGCTTCCTATCATCCTTAGAAATCCGCATAGTTCTCCAATATCGAGTAGTCGTTGAAGATCTTCTGGTGTCGGTCTTCGTAAGTACTCATCTCCGAAATAATTTATGATTGCTTTAACAAAATGCTCCAAGCATGAGTACGCCGTGGTTTCAGAAATTCGGAGGTATTCTTCAACCGCATCAGCAGCCGAACGATATTCCATCATACAAATTGCTGCTGTACACTTTTGTAGTACTGAAAGCCCCAACCTTCCTGTAGCATCTCTACATTGTTGAAAGAATGAAATTTGATTTTTTCATCGCTCAACGATTCGCATGAACAAGAGCTTGTTCATTCTAAAACGGCGTCGGACAATAAGAGGAGGGTATTGCATCTTCACTAAAGTAATAGTTCCACAAGTGGGCGTGGCCGACTTCACGGTTTCTTTCAATGAAAGTTCGCGGCTTCTTTGGTTTGGGTGGTTGTTGATGTTGAACAGGTGGAGTAAGAAGATATTGCCCAACTTGATTGGAAATTTGGTCACAAACTTGATTTAAGCATTCATCAATGGTGTCATCAAAATAATTGTGAGAAGAAGATGCCATTTTAGGAGAAAAGTTAAAGAAAAGATAGTGAGTTTTTGATAGGTTTGTGAATTGGTGAGTGTTTGATAAGTCCATCTCTTCATTTTATAGATTTCCATGGTCAAAAATATGTGGTGTTCAATCGTAACAAAGTTTGTGGTATGGTGAGATAAAAGAAAATATGTACTTGTGTGTAACTTGTGGTGTGTGTCACAAAAAAACAAAAGAAGTGTACTTCTGAAAATATATGTGGTAAAAACTTGTGGTGTGTGTCACAAAAAAACAAAAGAAGTGTACTTCAGAAAAAAATATGTGGTAAAAACGTGTGGTGTGTGTCACAAAAAAACAAGTCAGGTACTTGTTACAAAATTTTAAATTACATAAAAGGGAGACTATTGTGTATGGAGCCTCTTGTGTGGAGATTGTTGTGTGTGGTCAATGTGGTTTACAAGCACCATCATGATGCTATATCCTGAAACCGTAAACACAAGAGTACATAAGTAAAACCGATTACATAAGAGAACAAACTTACTTAAAGCCGATTACACGTTTCATAGAACAAACTGATTACACATTTCATTGAGTTAAAGCTGATTACATAAGAGAACAAACTAAAACCGAGTACATAAGTAAAACCAAATAAGGAACCTAATACAAGACTTCACGATTACATAAGACCGAGTACATGCTAACCATCAAAGTCACAACCATCAAAGAAACCGATTACAAGGAAGTGATTCAAACAACTATTTAAACACCAAACCGATTCAAACTGATGACAACATGTTATCAATAAGTTTGTCCTTTAAAGCTTTTTCTGATTTGGTAAGTGAATCTTTTTTTGCAATGAGATTTTCAAGCAGCACATGCTTACTATGCTTCTCTTTCATTGCAAACTCCATCTCTTTCATAGCAAAATCTTTTTGCTTCATCTCATACATCCTCGCAACCTCTTGCATCTGAAACTCCAACCAAGCTTTCGGATCTCCCTCAACCTCCGCTTGTGTGTTGCTGTTTTTCTTGGCCTTTCTCTTTGCAGCCTTAACACCAGGAGGACGGGTCATCATTGGTTCAGCCTCAACATCCACCGGTTAGGAACTTGAAAGATCTGCAGAACCATCTACCCGTGTCCTTTTCACCCTAGTCCCTTTAGAAGATGTGGACAAGCACCACTTTTGATCATATCTAAGCTCTCACCAAGCATGCTCGAAGGTGAATTTCTTGTAGTGATCATAGAAGTAGATCTGGTTTGCTAGCTTCATAACGTCATCTTCATTCTGCCCACTTGTTTTCTCCCTTGTCGCAGCCTCATAGCAACCTACGAACTTGCACACAATGTCGTTGATCTTACCCCAGACTGCTTACAAAGACATGACTCTCTCTTTGGTCGGCCTACAACATTCAGACAATCTGCAACGTAATCTGTTATCCTTCCCCAGAAGGCTCCACGTCTTTGCTCGTTTAAAGTTATAGGATCCTTGCTCGTTGTAACATCCGTGAACCGAAATCCTGGTTTGGGAGTTGCGTCGGTCGACGCATATCTTGCGTCGGTCGATGCAAGGTTAAGTTCTTGCGTTTTGACTTAAGTCAAATGCTGCATTTTGGGTAAAAAAAACCCTTAACAAGATTTTTGTCTCATTCATAGTGTTGTGGCCGTTTTTGAGAGAAAACGAAAGAGAGAAAAAGTTCTTGAGAAGTTTTGGAGATTTTGGGTGATTTGTGGTGTTTCTTGGGAGATCTAAGACTTAGAACGTTGTAGGAGCTTCCTAGAGGCGTTTTCTTCTTGTGTTTAGGTTCAGATTCGTCTTGGCAAAAGTAAGTGCAGGACCATGGCTTATCTAAGCTAGAGAACTCTTTAATCTGCTTGTTTTGTGTTGTTAGACTTGCTAGATCGTTGTTCTGGATGTTAGGAAGCTTTCTTGTGGCTTGGGATCGAGTTTTGTGGTTGTAGGAACGAAGATCCGGTGAGAAGCTTCGAAGGAAAACGATGCTCGGCATTGCATCGGTTGATGCACTTTGTGCGTTGGTCGATGCAGATGCGAGGACGGCGCGTAAACTCTAGGGTTTTCGTGTTATGTCGAGCATGCGTCGGTCGATGCATTGGGAGCATCGGTCAATGCAAGTTAACCTTGCATCGATCGACGCAGATCTTGCGTCGGTCGACGCAACCTCCATTTGGTGTCGGTCGATGCATGTTGGTGTCGGTCGATGCAGAGTCCTGGTTTGTTTATTGTTGTTTGTTGATTGTTGTTGATGGTTAGAGATGACTCTATTTCTTGTGTGTATAGCCCAGTATATGGGAGGATTGCCTTACTGAGTGTTTATAAAATACTCATGCATTGCAATATGTGTTTGTGGTGCAGGTAAAGGCAAAGTGTGATTGTGGAATCAAGGCAATGAAGAGGAGGATGTTCTAGAGACTCGGTTTTATGTTGTCTGGCATTGCTAGGTTGCTAGAGTTGGGTCATTAGAACATTGCTAGGTTGCTGGTTCTATGATTTCAGTTATTTGGTTATTGGATATTGCTGATGTTATGAATATTGGATATTTATATTTATTGGATTATTATTTATTGGATATTGGTATTGTTATTCCGCTGTTGGTTGTGATTGTGGTTAGGTGGCTAGTGGATATGAGGCCACTAGTTGTAGTTTATTTATTAAATTATATTTATTATTTATTATTAAAAAAAAAAGGTCGGTCCTTTCATTTTGGTATCAGAGCCCTTACGGTTCTAGGTTTGGGTTCACTAGGTTTCTGTAATGATGTTTGGGATTACATGTCTTGATTGATTATGTGAGTTAGTCAATTATGTGTGGCATGGAGTCCTAGAACATCCTCTTCCAGCCGACTGTGTGATTCCACGGTATGTTTATGTTTCTGTGTTAAATAGTAATTGTTTGCTTAGTCTTCTGTTCATGGTAGTGCAGATGGCTAGAGGTGATGCTATGGCTGGTCGTGGTCGTGGACGCGGACGTGGTCGTGGATGCGGACGTGGTCAAGGACGCGGACGTGGTCGTGGTAGGGGCAGAGTCCTAGTGGTTAGTGAGACCGAGGACCAGAGTGTGACAGCTGAGGGTGTTGGC
>NC_025686.1:6982071-7009723 GCF_000633955.1 Camelina sativa
GATGCTATGGCTGGTCGTGGTCGTGGACGCGGACGTGGTCGTGGGAGGGGCAGAGTCCTAGTGGTTAGTGAGACCGAGGACCAGAGTGTGACAGCTGAGGGTGTTGGCGAGTCGCAGGATATTCCAGGGGATTCCGTGAGTGTGGCAGGAGGGCGCGGTGTTGATGCTCCAGTGGCCGGTGATGCTATGGTCCCGGGTATGGGAGCCCAGCGGGTGGAGTCCCTGGTACTGACATTGCGGCTATGCTAGCACAATTGTTGGCGCGGTTACCACCTGTGGTACCAGTGCAGGCTCAAGTAGTGCCACCAGTGATGGCGGAGGAGCAGCAGCCAGTGGCTGCGGATGTGGGAGTCCATTCTCATTATATCAGCATGCTGACAGAGATGAGCCGTATTCGTACCAAGCAGTTTTTGGGAGGTACTGATCCTACCGCTGCGGAGGCGTGGAGGACGAGTGTGGAACGTAACTTCCATACTCTGAGATGTCCAGAGGAATTTTGGGTGGATATTGGGGTCCACCATTTGATTGGTGATGCTCAGTTGTGGTGGAGTTCTATGGCAGCTAGGAAAGTGCAGAGGAAGATGTCTTGGGCTGACTTCGTCTTGGAGTTCAACCGCAAGTACTTCCCTAGAGAGGCACTGGATAGATTGGAGGTGCAGTTCCTTCAGCTAGCTCAGGGAACTCGGTCAGTGCGGGAGCTTGACTTGGAGTTCAGTCGACTTCTGAGGTATGGGGGTTGGGATATGGAGTCTGAGGAGGCTCATATCAGGAGGTTTTTGAGGGCCCTACGTGATGATTTGAGGGTTCACTGTAGAGGGCGGAGTTATGCTACGTGTGTAGAGTTGGTTGAGACTGCAGCAGGGATTGAGGAGGATATCCGGGCACAATCAGTGGCGATGGCTCCAGCTATTCAGCCTAGTAGGGCATAGCAGCAGGGGCGGTAGGCCTGCACAGGGAACCAAGAGGAAGTGGGAGGCTACGCAGACGTAGAGTGGTGCGAGTTGCTTCAAGTGTGGGAGCAAGGATCATAAGGTTGCTAGCTGTCCCAAGAGGAGTGCTCCGACTGCAGGGCCTCGAGTATGTTATCATTGCAGGGAGCCAGGGCACATCAGGCCCTTGTGTCCCAAGTTGCAGCCGGCAGCAGTGGCAGCGTTGCAGCAGGTGCAGCCTGGAGGTCAGCAGGTGGCACGGATTGAGCAGGCGCCACGGGTTTACACGACAGCAGAGACTGGTGGAACTAGTGCCGGGGCGATCACAGGTATATTTCTGGTACTTAAGCTTTGTGAATTTTTAGTAGGTTCAGATTTTATGTTTTCCTGTGATTAAGTGGTAGGTTCTCAACACATAAGGTTTGTGTAGGGACCTTGTTGGTGGGCGGGTTTAAGTCCCATGTCATGTTTAATTCTGGAGCTTCTCATAGCTTCATTACTTCGGAGTGTGTAGAGTGTGCGGGGATCAGCGGGGATCCTGGAGAGCATTCAGGAGTTGTCAGAGTTGCGGGAGGCGAGTTCCTGAGAGTGATTGGACGAGCTAGAGGAATTGATATTAAGATCGCAGGAGAGTCGTTGCCAGCGGATTTGCTTATCAGTCCAGTGGAGTTATATGATGTTATTCTTGGGATGGATTGGCTGCATCGGCATAGGGTGCATTTGGATTGTCATCGGGTTAGAGTGGAGTTTGAGCGCCCAGGAGAGAAGTTGGTGTTTCAGGGTATTAGATCGACTTCGGGGAGTCTCGTGATCTTAGCCATTCAGGCTGGGAAGATGATCGAGAAGGGCCGTGAGCTTATCTGGTTACTATATCTATGCCAGAGTCAGTGGGGAAGTCTACGGTTAGCGGTATTCCGGGAGTGGAGGAGTTTGAGGATGTGTTTCAGTCTTTGCAGGGATTACCACCATCTCGGTCGGATCCTTTTACCATTGAACTGGAACCGGGGACGATGCCGTTATCCAAGGCTCCTTACAGAATGGCTCCAGCAGAGATGGTAGAGCTGAAGAAGCAGCTAGAGGATTTGTTGAGTAAGGGATTCATCCGTCCTAGTGTACCACCGTGGAGAGCGCCGGTGTTATTTGTCAAGAAGAAGGATGGGAGTTTCAGGTTGTGCATTGATTACCGGGGTTTGAACCGGGTCACTGTGAAGAACAAGTATCCTCTTCCTAGGATTGATGAGTTGTTGGATCAGTTGAGGGGTGCTACTTGGTTCTCCAAGGTAGATCTGGCGTCGGGTTATCATCACATACCGATTGATGAGGCAGATGTGAGGAAGACGGCTTTCAGGACGAGGTATGGGCATTATGAGTTTGTGGTGATGCCTTTCGGGTTGACAAGGAAGGATGGTCCTTTTGTTTGGTCAGAAGAGTGTGAGGAAGGCTTTGCAATCCTAAAGGAGATGTTGACTAATGCGCCAGTGCTGGCTTTGCCTGAGCAGGGATAACCCTATGTGGTTTATACAGATGCATCTAGAGTTGGTTTGGGGTGTGTTCTGATGCAGCATGGGAAGGTGATTGCCTACACTTCGCGGCAGTTGCGGGTGCATGAAGGCAACTATCCTACTCATGATTTGGAGATGGGTGCTGTAGTTTTTGTCCTGAAGATTTGGAGATCTTATCTTTATGGTGCAAAGGTACAAGTGTTCACAGATCATAAGAGTCTGAAGTATATATTCACTCAGCCTGAGTTGAATTTGAGGCAGAGGCGGTGGGTGGAGCTTGTGGCAGATTATGATTTGGAGATAGCCAATCACCCTGGTAAGGCTAACACGGTTGCAGATGCTCTGAGTCGGAAGAGGGTAGCTTCGGCTCAGGAGCAGGAGATGGAGTCTCTCGTAGGGGAGATCAGTGCTTTGAGCTTGTGTGCTGTTTCACATGAACCGTTGGGTTTGGAAGCAATTGATAGAGCAGATCTTCTGAGTAGGGTGCGGTTGGCTCAGGAGAAGGATTTGGGGCTAGTGAATGCCTCTAAGGATGTGGATTCAGAGTATCAGGTCTCAGATAATGGTACTATCTTGGTGCACGGTCGGATTTGTGTGCCCAAGGATGAGGAGTTGAGGCAGGAGATTTTGAGAGAGGCTTGAGCTCTCGGCCAACTTTCGAACGGTAGAACTTTCCTCGGCAAAGGTTCTAGGCTTCGGATCTAGGCGAGAAACAAACGAGGGAATCAGAGTTTGAAGTGATTCAAACGAGCCGTTTGGAAATACGGTCGAGAAGCCTCGAGCTGGTCGATCGGATGGTACAGATGCGGTACGAACGACCGATCCATTGCGGTGGAAACGATGAGGGAGACGAGTTGAGATGTTTCGGTGGAGAACTCGAAAACTTGTGGAAGAGGACTCGAGGTTGCGAAGGGGAAATGATGGAAGCGAAGTGAGGGGAGACGAGAGTGGATCAAATGACGACACAAGAGAGTTGATTCTTCTCTTGATACGGTCGCTAACAAGATCGAACCCGGTTCGAGTCTTGCTAGGGTTCTCTCACTTAGACAATCCCGGATTAGACTAATGAGAGGATATAGACAAGTCAAGAATCTCTCTTGAGAAAAGTTTTTATTTTCATTCAAGTCTATTGGAGGAACAAGGGCTTAAGAGGAGTTTAAATAGAAAGGTTTAGGTAGGGGCTTAAGGACACGCGGATTCATCTTGATCCACACATCATCCTTTGACGTGTTTTGTTTGCAATGAGAACACGTCACCTCCTTTTGACTAACACGCTAGCCACAAACTCTCTCAACGTCCATAAGTAAAGCATCACGAGAGGAATATTCCCCAATGTTCAAATTTAAACCAAAATAAAAGAGAGAAGAGAGATAACCGCCTTGGCCTTGCGCATGAAGCAACTTAGCCTTTAGGCGTTGTGCACCAAGCTCCATGCCTCGTTAAAACCTCTCTGGTAAACCCTTTGGGAAAAACCCAGAGTAGGGAAAAGAGTACACATCCTTGCTTTGGCGACTTTGGTGTCTTCACTCTTGGGTAAGAGTGAAGACCGGTCGGACCGAGTCTTCGAGTTCTTTTTGGGACGTTGTCCGAGGGACGTCCGATCGTACGAGGAGTTGTTCCGGGGCTGATGATATTTTGGCCACATCGTTGACTAGCGCCTTGGCTTCCTTTAACGCATATTGGTTCCGAGCTTTGGTCAGGTTCGGTGGTCCTAAGTTGTCTTGGGCGTCTTGGTCGGGCTCCTTGGGCTCGCTATGACTCCGGTGAATTCTTTCGAAGCCTTGGCCGCGTTTGAATGAGGCGATTTGTTTGTGGCCGGTGCGTCCTGGTTTGGTGTCTTGGGATCGCTCTGCGTGTCTCGGTGGTCTTGGCTAGGCTCCGTTCCCACGATCATATCATTCCTTCCCCCTTGAAGAGGTTTTGTCCTCAAAACGTTGTCGACTTCACCTGCATTGATCAAGACGAGATCAGTAGCGTCGAAGCGAGTAGAAGTGTTATGCTTACCTAGGGGTTCGGATTGATAATCGTGATCGCTGAACTCCTTGACGACTTGGAGTGGATCGTCTTCGCGCTGAATGACTAGGCTTCCTCTCCTCGGTTGGAACCACTCAGGCCTTAAGCCCGTCTTAACCCATTTGCTTGACTTGGAGAGCAAAATCGCCAGCCGCTCATCGCAATGATTCTTGTCGCATGGTGTGTCGTTCGCCATCTCCATTAGCCGGCCTTCCATGCTTCTTGAACTGTCCAGGAATCGACTATCAACTTTGCAGATCAGCTCCGATAGTGCTCCCATAGCTCCTATAAATCTTTCAACCACAACATCTTGACAACCAGTTAGTAAGAATTGGTTTGAGTCCTTAAGGGACGTTCTAGCGATATAGGGTTGAATTAAGAGGTTCGTTTTACGGTCCGAATCCTTAGACAGTGTTGATTGCATCTCATAGACTTGTGTAGGACTCAAGGGTTTCAAACAAATGCGCATATTATCATGGACAAAGGAATATTGGTTGGTGTGGCCACAATGAGTGGTCCTTTTGTGAGACTGCCAAGGACGCCCCAATAATAGGTGGCCAGCCTGCATAGGAATCACATCACATAGGGCTTGGTCCTTGTAGGGTCCGACACTAAATGGGACTGTGACCTGTTCCTTCACATGGATCACAGCCTTATCATTCAACCATTTCAAGCGATAAGGATGAGGGTGGTTTGTTGTCTCTAGAGACAATTTCTTGACAAGACTAGAGCTTGCAACATTGGTGCAAGATCCTCCGTCTATAATCAAGCCACACACTCTTCCACTTACAGTGCATCTAGTGTGGAAGATGTTTGCGCGCTGGTTGGTGTTCTCGTCGGCCGTCGTGTTGGTGTTGTGGACGCGTATGATCATCAAGAGTTCCCCAACCTCTGGCTCGGCTACGGCTATTTCTAGCTCGGCTTCGCCTTTAGCTTTCTCCTCGGTCGCCTCATCTTCAAATTCGATCTCACCGGCTTCGGTAAGGATCATTGTGCGGGCGTTCGGACATTCGCGCGCGTAGTGGCCTCTCCCTTGTCACTTGAAGCAGACTATATCGCGGCTCCGAATGTCATTGAGGTTGCGTCGCGGGTCTTGTCGTTCGTTGGTGGACGGCTCCCGGGTCTTGAAACGTGAGTCAGCACTGATTGCCTTCGACTTCTCCAGTATTCGGTTTGAAGGAGATGCATTAGGAGTCCAGGTCAAAGCTCCTTCAGTGCGAGCACGAGGAGCGGAGGCGCTCTTCTTCTTGATCTGGCTCTCTATCTGTATCGTGAGGTGTAGCAACTCCTCGAACACTTGATACGGTTGGATTTCGACCTTGTGTGTGATACGCTCTTGCAACCCGTCCAGGAATTGAGCCATGAGGGACTCTTTGGAGTCGTCGACTTGCAACCGGTTGCGTAGGTGTTCGAACTCCTCATAATATTCTTCAACCGATCGGTTGCCTTGTGTGAGTCGCTGGAATCATTTTTGTTGCTCTGGGTGATAGGTCGGGGGCACGAAGCGTCGACGCATCTCAACTTTAAGAACTTCCCAATTGGTGATAGGTTGTTCTCTGCTGCGACGCTGCTCCGCTTCAAGGCGATCCCACCAGGTGAGGGCGTGATCGGTGAACTGAGCCACGACATATTGCACCTCGAGTATGTCTGGATAGGCATGACACAAGTATAAGTGCTCCATTCTGCTCTCCCAGTCGAGGTAGGCTTCGGGATCGGATTTGCCAGCAAACGTGGGCGCGACCATCTTGTGCGCTGGCTCAAGGTGCCTCGGAGCTTCATCATAGCGATCGTCTCTTGTAACCTTTTTCGGAGGTTGTATAGGCTTCAGCTCGTAACCTTTTTCGGAGTGATTGCTCTCCGTCTCTTGTCGTTGACGCCTTGCGGGTTGAGGATCTTCCCTTGGAGGGTTCAACAGCTCAAGTCGGTTCATGCGCTCTGCCAATTGCTCTATGCCGTTGCGTAGGGCTGCAAGCGTAACTCCTATTTTGGGTGGAGGAAGAGGATTCGCCGGATGTTGCTGTTCGGCCATTGATCGGGCAGACTATGACGTGTCGCGTGTCGCGTTTGGATTTGAACCTCGTAAGACAAAAGTAAACACCACACGCGTGAGTATCACTCATTCTAGGACCACACACAAGCTAAATAATTGAGTCATCAACAAAAGGAATGTTGCTGACAGCTAATGATTAAATCAAACCTATGACTAAAACAAAAAGCAAAAGCAAAAGTGCAAAATGACAAGACTACTTTATGACCGGAAACAAAAACGCGTAAACAAAAACACACTCCTAGCTTTATCGATCTAAAAGTAAACAAGCAAGAACACGGATGAACAAAGCTATGAATGCGAAGAACGAATTCACAAACTAACAACCTAGGAAAGCAATGAACAACCGCAAACATGCACCAATTTAAACCAAATGAGCAAACGGAACCTATGGAACTAAGAGATGCAAACTTTACTACTAAAAACTCAAGATTAAAACTTTAAACGAAATAAGAAAGTTCTGGAAAGAAACAACCTCGTAGGAGCTTTGAAGCTCTGATACCAAGCTGATGTGACCCAGAGACGCTGTCGCGGTACGGTCGCGGTACAGTCACGGCTTGAACTCTCGGCCAACTTTCGAACGGTAGAACTTTCCTCGGCAAAGGTTCTGGGCTTCGGATCTAGGCGAGAAACAAACAAGGGAAACGGAGTTTGAAGTGATTCAAACGAGCCGTTTGGAAATACGGTCGAGAAGCCTTGAGCTGGTCGATCGGATGGTACGGATGCGGAACGAACGAACGAACGAACGATTGGTTGCGATGGAAACGATGAGGGAGACAAGTTGAGATGTTTCGATGGAGAACTCGAGAACTTGTGGAAGAGGACTCGAGGTTGCGAAGGGGAAATGATGGAAGCGAAGTGAGGGGAGACGAGAGTGGATCGAATGACGACACAAGAGAGTTGATTCTTCTCTTGATACGGTCGCTAACAAGATCGAACCTGGTTCGAGTCTTGCTAGGGTTCTCTCACTTAGACAATCCCGAATTGGACTAATGAGAGAATGGAGATAACCGCCTTGGCCTTGCGCATGAAGCAACTTAGCCTTTAGGCATTGTGCACCAAGCTCTATGCCTCGTTAAAACCTCTCCGGTAAACCCATTGGGAAAAACACGGAGTAGGGAAAAGAGTACACATCCTTGCTTTGGTGACTTTGGTGTCTTCACTCTTGGGTAAGAGTGAAGACCGGTCGGACCGAGTCTTCGAGTTCTTTTTGGGACGTTGTCCGAGGGACGTCCGATCGTACGAGGAGCTGTTCCAGAGCTGATGATATTTTGGCCGCATCATTGACTTGCGCCTGGGCTTCCTTTAACGCATATTGGTTCCGAGCTTTGGTCAGGTTCGGTGGTCCTAAGTTGTCTTGGGCGTCTTGGCCGGGGCTCCTTAGGCTCGCTATGACTCTGGTGAATTCTTTCAAAGCCTTGGCCGCGTTCGAATGAGGCGATTTATTTGTGGCCGGTGCGTCCTGGTTTGGTGTCTTGGGATCGCTCTGCACGTCTCGGTGGTCTTGGCTAGGCTCCGTTCCCACGATCACATCAATCAGGTTCCTGGCGATTTACTAAAGAGTTTACCCATTCCTGAGTGGAAGTGGGATATGATCACCATGGATTTTGTGGTAGGATTGCCAGTGTCACAGACTTTTGATGCTATTTGGGTCATCGTGGACCGGTTGACTAAGTCAGCACATATTCTGGCCATTAAGAAGACTGATGGAGCAGTGGTCTTGGCTAAGAAGTATGTGAGAGAGATAGTCAGATTGCATGGGGTGCCAGCGAGCATTGTGTCTGATAGGGATTCTAAGTTCACTTCGGTGTTCTGGAAGGCATTTCAGGCAGAGATGGGCACTAAGGTGCATATGAGTACAACTTATCATCCCAAGACAGATGGACAGTCTGAGAGGACTATTCAGACGCCGGAGGACTTGCTGAGGACGTGTGTGTTGGATTGGGGTGGCCATTGGGCAGATCACATGAACCTGGTAGAGTTTGCTTACAACAACAGTAATCAGGCGAGTATTAAGATGGCTCCTTATGAGGCTTTGTATGGGAGACCATGTCGTACACCATTATGTTGGACTCAGGTGGGGGAGAGGAGCATGTTTGGTGCTAGTTTTGTTAAGGAGACCTCAGAGAAAATTCAGGTTCTCTGCTGAACATGAAGGAGGCTCATGATAGGCAGAGGAGTTATGCCGATAGGAGGAGGAGAGATCTTGAGTTTCAGGTAGGAGACAGAGTGTACCTCAAGATGGCCATGTTGCAGGGTCCGAACAGGTCATTGTCAGAGACTAAGTTGAGTCCGAGCGGGTGGGACCAGTGGCATATAGACTGGAGTTACCAAAGGTTATGCGTGCATTCCATAAGGTTTTCCATGTGTCTATGTTGCGGAAGTGTCTCCGTGAGGGTGAGCAGGTGTTGGCTAAGATTCCTGAGGATCTTCAGCCTAACATGACTCTGGAGGCGAGACCAGTGAGGGTTCTTGAGAGGAGGATCAAGGAATTTCGGAAGAAGAAGATTCCTTTGATGAGAGTCCTGTGGGACTGTGATGGTGTTGAGGAGCAGACTTGGGAGGCTGAGGCAAAGATGAAAGCAAGGTTCAAGAAGTGGTATGAGAAGCAAGCCGCAACTTGAGCTTGTTTAGCCTGGTTCCATATGTAATCCGTGGCTGGAGCGGGAATGGAGTATTCCAGCCCATCTCTCTTGTTACTCGGTTGCTTGGGGTGGTTGGTTGCGCGACTCAGTAACAAGATGAGGTGGTGCTCGGGGTACAAAGTTTCCGTGAGGCGGAGTTTCTGGAGGAAAGTTTCCTGAAATAGAAGTTTCCAAAAATGGAAGTTCCAAAATGGAAAGTGCTAAACAGTGACGGTCCTTCTGGACTGATGGTCCTTCGGGACAGACGGTCCTTCGGGACAGATGGTCCTTCGGGACAGACGGTCCTTCGAGACAGATTGATGGAACCCGGGTCATGACCGTACCGCGGTGAGAACCGGTACATTGGTACCATCGTCTAGCAGCTCGCGTAGGAGCATCAAAGTCGGTCCAGAACATCAACGCGGCATCAACCAGTCCCCAAGGATCATCTAGGAGGAGCAAGACAACGTCATCTAATGAGCAATACAAGGCCAAGCTCCAACCTTACACCAATGGCTCATGGCTAGCATCACCAATGAAGAGCCTTGGGTGCGACCAGCTTTGGGAAGCTTGATTTGTGTGTCTTCACCATCACGCTAGCGTGAAGACACCCCTAAGTCATTAGAAGGAGCTGTACTCTTTTTCCTACTTCGGGTTTGTCCCAATGGGTTTACCGAAGGGGTTTTAACGAGGCAGCGAGCTCTAGTGCATCTCCACTTCGTTCCCGCTTGGCTCATGACTTGGAAACTTTCATTAACAAGATTATGGGCCAAGGAAGTGAAGATCCTATCAGCCACGTCCCACCAATGACGTGGCAACCCTATCTCCTTCCTTCCTTTCCTTTATTTTCTTTGAACTCTCTTATGACCGTTGGATGGTCTTTGTTCCCTTTTTGCTTTTGCTTTTACTTTATGGCCAAGTGTATGGTTCAGATCATGGCCGCGCGTCTAGGGTTTTAGTGTCCCCCTTATGTAAGCTTGCCTATATAAAGGCCTAAACCCTCATTGTAAAGGAAAAAAAAGACTGGAATATAGAAATTATTGGCCCAAAGATTGGATCTTTGTTCATTCCTCTCTCCCGCTCAAGTCCGGGACTTGGCTCTAGAGAAACCCTAGAAGGTTCAAGAACCGGGTTCATGACCTTCTAGTCCGACCGTATCACGGGCCGAGCCATCTCCCGTGTGTCGTCGACTCAATCCACCGTCCATTCATCCCCATCTATCCGAGAGACAAACGAGTCGAGCATCTCCTCGCGAATCTCTCTCCGTCCGTTCTTGTCGTTCCTTGGTCCCGTTTCCTTCCGTACATCGCTCCATCCGCGGCGTCCATCCGTACGCAGCGTCTGTTCCCATCCGCGCTCCATCCGCTCACTCGTCCATCCGACGCGTCCGTACGTCCGTTTATCCGCCGCGTCCGACCATCCGTCCGTACGTCCGTACGCAGCATCCGTTTCCATCCGTTTCCTAACTAGAGCCGAACGAGTCGAGTATCTCCTTGTGACGCTCTAGTCCATCCGCGTTCCATCCGCTCACTCGTCCGTACGTCCATTTATCCGCCGCGTCCGACCATCCGTCCGTACGTCCGCTGTTCCGCGTCCATTCGCGTCCATTCTCGTCCCTAACCGAACCGCTTCTCCGGTCCGCTCCGCTGTATCCTCCGTCCGTACGTCCGTGAACCACGTCCGTAGTCCGGGGTCACATCAGTTTGGTATCAGAGCCGAAGGTTCCTCACAAGGTCGTATCTTTCCTTCCTTTACGTCCTTGTACGGTCAAGTTGAGTCTTGTTTAGAGTCTAGTCCGTTTGTATAGAGTTTGTTCTTGCTAGGTGTTTAGTGTTCTTGAGCTGTTCTTCGTTTGGGTAGTTTAGATCCATAAAGTTGTGTTCTTTTGCTTGGTCGTTGTTAGTGGTGGCCTAAAGGCCACGTGTAGCGAGTAGAGTCCCAGCGCGTGAGGTCCGTTTTTGTTTTAGTCTTAGGTTGTCTTGTAGTGCTTTTACTTTTGCTTTTTGCTTTACCTTTTTCTATCATTAGCTGTCCAAGGTCTGTCTATTTGTGTCGATCCCAACAAACAGAGAATCCACGCGTTCATCTTTGTGTAGGGTCTGCTCGAACGGCCACGCGTCACAGATCGTCCATACCGCGACCATCGCCCGTACCGCGACCGCCGTCCTTACCGCGACCGCCGTCCGTACCGCAACCGCCGTCCGTACTGCGACCGCCGTCCGTACCGCGACCGCCGTCCATACCGCGACCGCCGTCCATACCGCGACCGCCGTCCGTACCGCAACCGCTGTCCGTACCGCGACCGCCGTCCGTACCGCGACCACCGTTCGTACCAGTCGTCCGTACCGACGTCCGACCACCATTGGTCGTCCGTACCTGACGTCCGTACCGAGGTCCGACCATCGGCCGTCCGTACCATTTGTCCGTACCGCCGTCCGACCACCATTGGCCGTCCGTATCGTTGATCGTACGTAGTTCCAAGTCTGCGATCGATAGCCAATGCTTGATTCGACATTGATCAAGTATGGAGCACGAAGATCGTTATTCCGATGATGAACCATGGTACCAAGAACACCATGGTAGTGAACCGGAACCAGAGGCTACCGAGGACGAACCATGGTACGATGAACACCATGGTACTAACCCGGAACAAGAGGCCACCGAAGGCGAGTCATGGTACGACAAACACCATGGTACAGATCCGGAACCAGAGACTTCTGAAGACGAACCATGGTACGAAAGGGACTATGATGAAGGGCATGGAATACAGGACCACCATTGGCCGTCCGCTACACAAGCCATCCCTTATCGCGAGTCATGGCCAAAAGGTGACGAAGACTCCGAAGGCGAACGCTTGGGTCCTTACTATGCGCCACCGCGATATCACCGAGAGCTGCAGAAGGAGTACCCGAGACGTACCCGCAAAGTTCCGACCTGGTCACCGTGCGGATCATCCAGCAAGTCAAGGGCGTACCGTACGCGAACACAAGATCTTCCGAGCTGGTCACCCCGCGCATCACCGGCCAACAAGTCCAGTCGCGGCCGAGCTAAAACCAAGCCAAGCATTGTTGGACCTTGGGCTAAGTCAAGGGAACAAGCCCCAAGGACGCTGGTGTATTCTCCCGGAGCAATAAGTTTCATGGACGAGTTGATCTCTATCCAATCTCAACTCCAATACCTTGGAGAAATGTTGGGCCAAGTAGAGACATCTTACACCCATGGAGAATCATCGCGGAACCAACACTCGGCCCTTGTGTCTCCGCCAACGCTAGATCCGCGACCAACTGCTAATCCGGACCGTGATGAGACACATCGGAGACGACATGATCCGACCGTCCAATGCCGTGAACTGCCCACACGGAACGAGGAACCAGCCCAAAGAGAAGTCCGTCCCCAGATCATACCCAGGCCGGAAATGACAAGGACGCAACCGGACCATGAACCGGACAATAAAGAAGATGTCAACGGCCTTGGAGGAATCATAGAGAAGCCAGCCGAGCCGCCGGATCACCAAGCGCATATACTCGGTGGTACAAGCCCAGGCAATCAAGCGAACAGCGGTCGACTCCTTACCGCTCCTGATCGAGACCAAGCCGACCTTCGACTGCCATGCTCGGAGCAGGCCATGGTACATGAATCTTCATCCAGGACGTGTAACGAACCACTAGGCGACGCCAAAGAAGATTCTGACCGTGTGATCAGTTCCCTATCCGGTGCTCACTCGGCAATGGGGAGTTTCAAGCTCAAGGAGTCACCGAAGATGGCCATTGATGGATTTTTGCACTCGGTAATGTTCATGACTACTTCAGGTAGTATGCTCCAGCTGGGAGTTGCCAATACCGTGCCACCCTTCTCCATCCAGAGCGCCGAGGCCGTCACCGCACAAGGACCTACGGCCAATCATCTTTGCCACTTCTGTGCGGACCAAACCTTTGTGTGGCATCCAGGAGAGTCCCCACAAGCAACCAAGGTTCATGATGGGATAGGAGCGACCAATACTGCTGGCCTTACCGGGGAAGTCTTATCCTTTTCTCTTAAGGCCTTACTTTTTCCTTTTGATCCCGGTAAAATTAGACCTTGGTTGAACTTTTGATGCTGCTGATTTGGTTTCCTTTTTGATCCAGGTTTTGGACAGAGTTTTGAGGTCAAAACCTTTTCAAGAGGGAGGGAATGATGGAACCCGGGTCATGACCGTACCGCGGTGAGAACCGGTACATTGGTACCATCGTCTAGCAGCTCGCGTAGGAGCATCAAAGTCGGTCCAGAACATCAACGCGGCATCAACCAGTCCCCAAGGATCATCTAGGAGGAGCAAGACAACGTCATCTAATGAGCAATACAAGGCCAAGCTCCAACCTTACACCAATGGCTCATGGCTAGCATCACCAATGAAGAGCCTTGGGTGCGACCAGCTTTGGGAAGCTTGATTTGTGTGTCTTCACCATCACGCTAGCGTGAAGACACCCCTAAGTCATTAGAAGGAGCTGTACTCTTTTTCCTACTTCGGGTTTGTCCCAATGGGTTTACCGAAGGGGTTTTAACGAGGCAGCGAGCTCTAGTGCATCTCCACTTCGTTCCCGCTTGGCTCATGACTTGGAAACTTTCATTAACAAGATTATGGGCCAAGGAAGTGAAGATCCTATCAGCCACGTCCCACCAATGACGTGGCAACCCTATCTCCTTCCTTCCTTTCCTTTATTTTCTTTGAACTCTCTTATGACCGTTGGATGGTCTTTGTTCCCTTTTTGCTTTTGCTTTTACTTTATGGCCAAGTGTATGGTTCAGATCATGGCCGCGCGTCTAGGGTTTTAGTGTCCCCCTTATGTAAGCTTGCCTATATAAAGGCCTAAACCCTCATTGTAAAGGGAAAAAAAGACTGGAATATAGAAATTATTGGCCCAAAGATTGGATCTTTGTTCATTCCTCTCTCCCGCTCAAGTCCGGGACTTGGCTCTAGAGAAACCCTAGAAGGTTCAAGAACCGGGTTCATGACCTTCTAGTCCGACCGTATCACGGGCCGAGCCATCTCCCGTGTGTCGTCGACTCAATCCACCGTCCATTCATCCCCATCTATCCGAGAGACAAACGAGTCGAGCATCTCCTCGCGAATCTCTCTCCGTCCGTTCTTGTCGTTCCTTGGTCCCGTTTCCTTCCGTACATCGCTCCATCCGCGGCGTCCATCCGTACGCAGCGTCTGTTCCCATCCGCGCTCCATCCGCTCACTCGTCCATCCGACGCGTCCGTACGTCCGTTTATCCGCCGCGTCCGACCATCCGTCCGTACGTCCGTACGCAGCATCCGTTTCCATCCGTTTCCTAACTAGAGCCGAACGAGTCGAGTATCTCCTTGTGACGCTCTAGTCCATCCGCGTTCCATCCGCTCACTCGTCCGTACGTCCATTTATCCGCCGCGTCCGACCATCCGTCCGTACGTCCGCTGTTCCGCGTCCATTCGCGTCCATTCTCGTCCCTAACCGAACCGCTTCTCCGGTCCGCTCCGCTGTATCCTCCGTCCGTACGTCCGTGAACCACGTCCGTAGTCCGGGGTCACATCACAGATGGTCCTTCGGGATAGATGGCCTTTGTGGCGGGCTGTTTAGCCAGAGTGCCTGTTTAGGCGGTCCTCTTTAGGACATTTGTTTGGCCTTGGTGGCGGTCCTCTTTAGGACATTTTTTTGGCCCTTGTGGAATGTATATGATCCTTGTGTGGTCATGGGGTATTCCAGTGAGGGGATATGTGGTTGGTAGGACATTGAGATGTTTTACGCGAGCCACGGGAAGGAAACCTGGATAGGGATAGGACTCACACGCGTTCAGAATCGTTTGCTCGCGACTCTTGGGGAACTTTGGTTCTCCTAGTACTGCCATATTCGGAGACTTTGTGACTTGGGAGTATGGTTGGTATATCGACTTCGGACGACGGTCCGGAGGCGCGCTGTAGGGTGACGACCCGAGAGACGAGTTGGATTTTTCCTTATATATTATGGCATGCGGGCTTAGGCCCGATGAGGAGCCAACATTTGGCATGCAGACTTTTGATAAGGAGCCAATAAAACTCAAGGTTTAGGCCCACGAGTAAAGGAAAGTCCAAAAGTCGAGAGCAAATGAGGCCTGGAGCGCGAGTCTATCGCCTAGAGGTGACCTTCTGTAGATCGGTCGGAGGAGTGTGGGCCGTGGAGACGGTTGCACGGGAGTCCTTGGCTGATGGTTGTTCAAGATTCTAGGACGAATCTAGATTGGTGGGGGAGAATTGTAACATCCGTGAACCGAAATCCCGGTTTGGGAGTTGCGTTGGTCGACGCATATCTTCCGTCGGTCAATGCAAGGTTAAGTTCCTGCGTTTTGACTTAAGTCAAATGCTGCATTTTGGGTGAAAGAAACCCTTAACACGATTTTTGTCTCATTCGTGGTGTTGTGGCCGTTTTTGAGAGAGAACGAAAGAGAGAAAAAGTTCTTGAGAAGTTTTGGAGATTTTGGGTGATTTGTGGTGTTTCTTGGGAGATCTGAGGCTTAGAACGTTGTAGGAGCTTCCTGGAGGCGTTTTCTTCTTGTGTTTAGGTTCAGATTCGTCTTGGCAAAGGTAAGTGCAGGACCATGACTTATCTAATCTAGAGAACTCTTTAATCTGCTTGTTGTGTGTTGTTAGACTTGCTAGATCGTTGTTCTGGACGTTAGGAAGCTTTCTTGTGGCTTGGGATTTCACCACTAGTTTACTTTTAAGACAAGTGGGTTTAGGTTTTCAAATTTAAGTTTTTACCTAAACTACAACAACCACACATTTATCACATTATAACAACCAACAAACCCTACACCATCAAACAATAAATATGATGTAGAAGCATTCATCAATGACTGACTCGACAAGTAACTCCCTAAACAAGTACTAACCGTATTTATCACAACCACTTCCTCAAAGCAATCATCAATGACTGACTCGACTCTTACCTAAACTAACACCAAATTAATTAAGAAAGAAGAGGATCATATATAAAACAAAACATATACAAATTTAAAATAAGTTTAAAGACCTCAAACTGACCTGCTTTAATGGCATCGGAAACAGCTTCCTCAGGTGACTTTGTGTATCCTTGGTACTCAAAAATGGTTGCCACAGCATCACACTCAGATGTAATGTACCTATAAGGATACAACAATCTTTTGATACTTTCCTCGCTAAGTACTTAGCCACGGAGACAGATGAATGAATTGTATGGTAACGTATCGAGATCCCAACTACAACTTTGGACACAGAACACAATTTTGCGTCTCTAACTTGAATCTTTCGAGAAGAATAACCCCGGGATAATTTCAACTTCAACTCCACCTATTCAACATTTCCAAGTAGTCACATTAAAGACTGTTGAATTTATTCATCAGCAAAAAAACAAGAATAAAAATAGCATGACTTTAAATATCATACATGTTTCAAATTGCAGAAACCTTCATAGACTTCAAGAACAGAGTCAAAACTCTTAACAAGAGAGATAAGCGAAGAGTTCAACGATCTCAGAGAGAGAGAGAGAGAGAGAGAGAGAGAGAGAGAGAGAGAGAGAGAGAGACTTCTCAAACATATTTATTGTAGCTTCCAAAAATCGTAGCTTTAACAAAAATGCCCAAATGAAAAAACACACTTCTCAAACATATTTATTGTAGAAACAAACTTCTAATTAATCATGCCCAAACCCAAACAAGAACACAATCAGACCCAATGAGAGAAGATATATCAAACAAGAACACAATTAGACCCATCAAAGAACCTAATTTACGAACACAAACCCAAACAACCTTAATCCGTATAACTAATCGCGAATTCATACTATTAAACTGATAATCTTACCTTCCGATTCCAATTGCTTCAATCTCTTCCGAATCAATCGACTCCAAAATCAAATCCATCTCAATCCTTTGTTAATTTTGGATTTCGATCGAGAGAGAAAGAGAGAGACAGAGAGATGAAAGAAAGAAAGAAATATTCGACCCGTAAAAAAAAATCCTACTTCTATTATTCTTTTTGGCCAACGAAAAATTGACACGTATGGTCTCTTATTCCATAAACGAGTCTACTAAATAAGAGGCTCTCTTATGTTTTTTTTTTTTTTCTGATTTATTTTTTTCTTCTTTTCAACTACAACCCTCTTAAAACCCCCCATTGAGGATGATCTAAGACTAAGAGAGAAGCAAAGCTGGTTGTGATCTTTTACTCTGTGACTGTGCTACGTACAAGTCTTTTGAAGGCAGCGATAGAAAGAAGAGAAACAGAGGAAATATGATTATTGCTGGAGTGGGGAAAGATTTTTAGCATCAATCAAATTTAATAATTAAATTCCAAAATTCTTTTTTAAGTATCAATCAAATATATTTTCTATAAAATCATATGAAATGCAATAAAAATCCCAAAGATTAATCTTTTTATATTCACCTTAATTTAAGCTATACTGTTAGGTTAAATTCTAATGATTTCCTCTTTGTAGTAAAATTTTAGAAATGGAATATCAAATTATTTTTTATATAACATCATCAAATTACAAAATTTTGAATTAAAAACATTATAATGATCTTTATATAATTATATTTTGGATCACAAGAACTAAATATAATGATGAGTATACAAAAAAATGTACTACAAAATTTTTGGAGGTAAGAGAAAGTTAAAATTTTTGATTTAATGATTCTATTATGATAATTTATTTTGTTAAAACATTGCATACTTTTAAAAATAAAATAAATATACATACATGAATGAAGATGATTTCTTTAGCTTAATTCCCTCATTGGGCTTTGATCGAAATTAGTGTTGTTGAATCTGTATCGGTAATTGAAAATAATAAGAAGACAAAGAAGAAAGGAAGAAATACATAAAAACAAAGAAATAAATTTGAGCAAAATATAAGATAAATCTAATAAAATATATAATCACACTCTTACTATGAGTTTTGAATCCATGCAAAAACATAAACAAAACAAAGAAATATTTAGAATTTGAGATATGATAGATGATGATGTGAGAATTGTTATTTATAGGATTTCAAGGGATGAAAGTTACATTTCTAAAATATTATTATGTAATTGAAAATTAAAAATCATAAGAAGACAAAAGAAGGAAGTGTAAGAATTAATAGGAAAAGATTTAGTGTTTGATGAAGAGATTTGATGAACAAAGAGAGAGAGTGTAGGCGTATGAATAGTAGAGAGTGCAGAGAGAGTAGGAGAGTAGAGTATTGTGGAGAAAGAGATATTATCTCTTCTTACTTCATTTAGAACCTAGTTACATCCTAATTATAGTCATATACAAGAAAAATATAGTAAGAACAAGTTTATTTTGAGAATGAGTCCCGATACTTATTTATAGAAATCATGTCCGTCGGGAATCCGTCGATATGCCGTCGAAACACGGTCGGCCATTCTTGACGTTCAAACGGCTAAAACAACGGTAACAAAATGGTAACAAAAGACCAATGGATCACCGACAACTTTCGACGACTATAATAACGGTAACAAATGACCAATGGAATACCGACGGAGTTTTGACGGAAGTGTCTGACAGACATAGTCTGTCAGGATTCCGTCGGGATTTGGTCCAGAATTCCCAACGGAACAATTTCCGTCGGTAATTCCCGACGGATTACCAACAGATTACAACGGTTCTATTTTCGTCGTAAATCAGTCGAGAACCCATCAGAAATAGCCAACGGGATATTGTCCGTCGGGAATTCCGTCGGAAATCGCATTGTTTTCTTGTAGTGAGATGCGATGCACAATTACATATATTGAAAGTGACATCTCCTTAATCACACATGTGACTCTTCCTTAGTCTTCCCACTTGCACAATCTTGTCAACGGCTAGATGAAGAAGATTCTCGAAGACTTGTGACCGTTGGAGGCTGGTCTTCATGGGTTGGACTCGCAAAGCCTCCAAATAGTACGGACGGCCCAATGTGGTGGTTGTACGGTCGTACGGACGTACGGACAGTGGTGTGTGGTTTCATACTCCCCCTCAAGCTTGTTCATGAGCATTGATCAAGCTTGGACTCATGCACACCCACCTCATTAAAAACCTTAGTATAGAAAACCACTTGGGAAAAACTATACTCAAGGGAAAAAGAGTGTAGGTGTCATGTGAAGACAATCTTGGCCGAGTGAAGTCTTTGAGGTCAAGTTTGGAGTGAATGTACTCACACACTTGTGGACTGGCTGCCTTGGTGAAAACATCGGCCAACTGCTCGGAGCTTTTGGTGTGACATGGTAGAACAACTCCAAGTTTGATTTGTTCTCAAACCTTGTGATAATCAACTTCAATATGTTTGGTCCCTCATCGAACACCGAGTTAGTTGCAATGTGAATAGCGGCTTCACTGTCGCAATGCATGGTGATAGGATTAGGTGACTCGATTCCAAGATCCTTGAGGAGTGCCTTGAGCCACATCAACTCGGTTGTGAGTTTTCTTATGGCCCTATACTCCGATTCTGCACTTGATAGTGATACCACCTTTAGTTTCTTGCTCTTCCATGTGATTAGGTTGCCACCTAGGAATGTGCAGTATCTAGTAGTAGAGCGACGGTCTCCATGATCTCCGGCGTAATCAACATCGCAATACCCTACTAGTTTAGTGCTTTCATTTCAACCCATCCAAATGCCTTGCCCCGGCGAGCCCTTGAGATATTTGAGGATTCGGTTCACCATGTTCCAATGGTGCACGGTTGGGTTTTGCATGTGTTGGCTCACCTGATTAACAGCAAAACAAATGTCAGGTCTTGTAATAGTAAGATATATGAGCTTACCTACTAGCCGCCGGTATTGCTTGACATCGTGAAATGGAGCTGCATCAAGCTCCCCCTTTCCTCCAGCTTTATAGTTTTCCTCAAGAGGTGTTGATACAGCTTTTGAACCTAGTTTACTTGCTTCACTCAATAAATCAAGAGCATATTTCCTTTGTGATAGAAACAAACCTTCATCTGACCTATATACCTCTATCCCAAGGAAATATTTAAGTTCTCCAAGATCCTTAATATCAAAAACTGACTTTAGATAGGTTTTAGTGTTTTGAATACCTACCTTGTCACTTCCAATTATGATGATATCATCAACATATACTAGAATGACTACAATACCTTTATCACTTGGCAAAGTGAATAGAGTGTGATCAGCCTCTGATTTGCGAAATCCTTTCTCAAGCAATGTGGTACTTAACTTATGGTACCAAGCCCTTGGAGACTGTTTTAGACCATATATCGCTTTGTTCAGTTTCAATACCTTTCCCGGTCCAATGATGTCTTCTAAACCTGGTGGCGGTCGCATGTAAACTTCGTCTTCAAGTTCTCCTTGCAAAAACACATTCTTAACGTCCATTTTCCACAATTCCCAGTCTAGGTTGGTTGCAAGTGAAAGAACTACTCGAACAGTATGAAGCTTGGCCTAAGGTGCAAACGTATCAAGGTAGTCCTCCCCATACATTTGTGTGAATCCCCTTGCAACTAGTCTTGCTTTATAGCGTTCAATCTCCCCATCACTCTTGTACTTGATAGTAAATATCCATCTTGATGTCACAGCCTTCTTCCCTTTGGGTAAGTCAGCCTCATCCCAAGTATGATTCTCCTCCATGGCTGTCTTCTCGGCCTTTACAGCATCACGCCATTCTTTGTGATTCTTGGCTTCTTCATAGTTTTTGGGAATCCAATGAGCATCAATCTGGCCAAGAAACACTTGATGTTTCAAAGGAAAGTGAGCAAGAGTGCAAACAGCTTGAATCGGATGAGCTACGGCTACATTGTTGTAGTAGACTCGAGTGTTCCGCCAGTTAGAGGGATCAAACTTGAGACGTTCACTCCTTCTAAGTGGTATAATTTCTTGTGGACTTTCCTCATCATTGTTGTCTTATTCGGTGGGTACATAGTCTTCATCTCCAGAAGCATTGTCAACTAGTACTGAATTTAAACCATTTTCATCATCGGACTGCTCATCAAGTTCCGGCGAGTTGTCAAGAGTTGGCGTTGGTGATGCATTGACTATAGGAGTTGGAGTGGTCACGCCCATCGTGTGAGTGTCATTGTCAACGCCGAGTCCCTCAAGAAGAACACGAAGATTGTTGGCCCGGTCAGACGGTGATGTGGACAAGTCTTTAAGACTTTCCCAGTTCTTTTCCTCGTAGAATCCTTTAGACTCCACAAACTTTACATCACGAGATACGAAGACACTTCAAGTCTGGCTCATAGCACTTGTAGCCTTTTTGTGTAGTAGAGTATCCAATAAACATGCTTTTAACACTTTTGGCATCAAGTTTGTCTCGCTGTTCTCCTGGTTTCAACACATAACAAACACAGCCAAATACCCGTAAATGATCAAATGAGGGTTTTGCTTTGTTTAATACCTCAAATGGTGAAATATCTTGAAGAATTTTTGTTGGTGTCTGATTTATGAGATAGCAGGCCACAAGAACAGCATCTACCCAAAACTTCTTTGGGACATTTGTGTGAAACATCATGGACCTTGCTACTTCCATGAGATGCCTATTCTTCCTCTCAGCTACACCATTTTGTTGTGGTGTGTAGGGACAGCTTGTTTGGTGGATAATTCCATGGTTTGATAGATATTGTTTGAAGGCATGACTTGTGTACTCCCCACCATTATCTGATCTCAAAATTTTAATCTTTGCATTATAATGGTTAGTCACATATTTTTGAAAATTAGTGAAAGCCTCAAGAACTCTATCGTTAGAGGGAAGTAAAATTAACCAAGTATATTTTGATTTTTCATCAATAAAACTAACAAAATATTTTTGATTATCTCTAGACATGCAAGGAGATGTCCAAACATCTGAATGAACTAAATCAAAACAATTCTCATAAATAGTTATAGATTTAGGAAAAACAGCCTTGCAATGTTTACCAAGAATACAAGCCTCACACTCATCATTTTTAAAAGAAATATTAGGAAACACCAATGTTAAAGCTCGAGTGTGAGGGTGTCCTAATCTAGCATGCGAAATGTAATCATTAGCTTTAACAACAACCGAATTAAAACAAGATGCAGAAGAAGAAGATAGGTTCAAGTCCTCAAGCACATAGAGATCATCCTTAGAACCTCCTTGGCCAAGAACTTTACTTGTCTCAATATCCTGAAAATGAACCTTGTTAGGACCAAATATTGCATAGCAATTTAAATCAGTGGTAGCTTTCTTAACTGATAGCAAGTTAGATGTGAAATTTGGCATATAAAAGGCTTTAGTTACTTTATCAGATAATTTCAAATTCCCAATGCCTTTAACCGATACCTTCTCACCATTAGCTATGATAACATTTCCATTAGCAGGTTTAATTTCACTAATTAATTTAGGGTCACTAATCATGTGATGAGATGCACCAGAATAAACAATAAGAGGTTTAAATTGGTTTAAAGCAAGAAAGGATTTACCGGAGGCCTCCTTGAGAGCTTTGATGAGTGCATCAAGGTCTGATTTCCTCACCAGCTCGGAGGAGGCAGCTAGTGCAGTTCCATTCCCTCCGGTAGCTTGTTGGTTTGGTTCGGGAGTGGGTGTTTCTCCCACTATAGTTGCTTGATGAGCTCTCGGTGGTCCTCCACGGCTTGGTCCTCCACGGTTGATACGAAGGTGTGGGTGAAGGATCCATCAACGAATCTTGAAGTGGCCAACCTTCTTGCAATGATCACATACCGGTGGGTTTTTGTCATCCGGTTTGTAGTAGCCTCTGTTTGCGGAGGCTATCTCCACTTTGTTGGCGGTCACTAGCTCCCCTTTGCCGCCAAATAGCCCCATGGAGCCATGTTCCTTTTGGATTTGGTTGCATACGTCGTCAAGGCTCGGGAGCTTGTCTGACCGCAAGATATGTTTGATGATGTTGTTGTAGGAAGGGTTTAAGGTCAAGAGTAGGCCAAATACCTTATCTTGTTCACGCCTCTCGTTTAAAATGGTCGGATCTATTGTCGCCGGTCTAAGCATCTCCAGTTCAGCCCAAAAGGACCTAAACTTTCTAAAGTGCTTGGTGAACTCCATATCTTCTTGGTTGAGATTGTTAATGGCTCTTTTAATCTCAAAGATTTGGTTAACATTGGTAACATTTCCAAAAACATTTTTGAGAGTGTCCCATAAATCCTTTGCAGTTTCGCAATAGGAGTAAGCTTCAAGGATTGGAGCATCAAGAGAGTTTTGAATGATGGCTAGAACTCCTTGATCTTCTTGAAACCACTTGTTTCTTTCATCCGCGGCAAGATCCTTGCCGTCTTTGGTGGTTTCACCACTTGGAGCTTCGCTCGTTTCAACATGGGACCAAAGTCCTCGGCCACATAGGGCTGTTTTCGTGGTCCTTGCCCACAGTAAGTAGTTCTCTCCTTTGAGAGTAACCGGAACAATCATGGTTTTGACACTTTCCATGACAAAGTAACCGTTGGGTAAAGCTATTGTCCAACGGATAACACTACAAGAAAACATGCCATTTGTGACTACCATTTGTGACTGATTGTTTAGTCGCAAATATTTGCGACGGTTTTGCGACTATTTTAATACCGATTAACGACCATACAAAATACGGAAGTAAAACCGTCACAAATTTACGACGAAACAGTACAGTCACAAAAACGTCTCACCTTTGCGACCAAATACATACTCTTTTGTAACTGATGTTATTTCGTTGCAAAACAAGATGCATTTTGTGACTACTTTGCAACTGCAATTTTGGTACGTGAGTGCCGTCGCAAATAAGTCGCAAAATAGAGACTTATTTGCAACGACTTTTTGGAGTATCATTTAGTAGCAAAGTCGTCGCTGCATGTCGGCAAAAAACGTTGAGAATGTGGAAGATATTGTACTCAACTTTTGCGACTACATTGAAAACAATCGCAAAAGAGTCGCACCATGTCGGCAAAAAACGTGCTTAAAGTGTGTTAGGTGAACTGAAATTTTGTGACTCTTTCTATAATAGTCGCAAAACAGTGGCAAAATTTCTCTTATATATATGCCACCACTTCTTCTTTCATTTACATCGACTCTAAAGAGAAAGAAACAAAAAAAAAAACGTGAGAAAGAAAAAAAAAATCTAGAGGAAGAAAAAAAGAGAGAGAAAAAAAAAATAATAATAATGTGGAACAATCCTTCAAGAGCATGGATGTACAATCGGATCGATCCGTTCACTAATCATATCTCATCGGATTATTCGGCGGGTGTGGAAGAGTTCATCGATTTTGCCTGTAGCCATGCACAAAATAGCAGAGGTAGGTTTTACTGCCCTTGTGTAGTATGTCACAATTCGAAGTCTTTGAAAGCTGCCTCTGTTTCGAATCATTTGCTAAGTAGGGGGTTTATGCCTAACTATTATGTATGGTATGAACATGGTGAAGATTATGATGTTGTTGGGGAGGGAACTAGTAGTCATTATGCTAAAATACAGATTATGCTAGTGCTAGTGCTAGTGCACCAATAGGATTTGATGGGGAGAATATATATGCTGGGATGGTGAATGATGCATTTCATGGTTCTGTACCATATAACGAGTATCATGAACATGAAAGTGGAAATGATCATGTTCATGAACAACCCACCCAAGAAGCAAAACGGTTTTATGATATGCTAGCTGCTGCAAACACGCCACTGTATGATGGATGTCGGGAAGGGCAGTCGCAGTTATCGTTGGCAGCTCGGTTCATGAACAATAAGGTCGACTACAATTTGTCTGAAAATTGTATGGATTCATGGACAGGACTGTTTACGGAGTATTTACCAGAGGGTAATCAGGCAAGCGGTTCATACTATGAGACGGAGACTTTGATGCGAAAGCTAGGATTACCGTGTCGTACATATGATGTATGTATAGATAACTGTATGCTCTTTTGGAAAGATGATGAGAAGTTGGAGCATTGCAAGTTCTGCGGTAAACAAAGGTATAAGGCTAGTGAAGGAAGAACAAGAATACCGTTCAGTAAGATGTGGTATTTACCGATTGCGGAAAGACTGAAGAGAATGTACCAATCTGAGAAGACTGCAGCTTTTATGAGATGACACGCTGAGCACATCTCTGAGGAGGGATTAATGTATCATCCTTCAGATGCGGCTGAGTGGAAGAATTTTCAGCAATTGCATCCCTCATTTGCAGCAGAACCGCGCAATGTTTATCTTGGATTATGTACAGATGGTTTCAATCCTTTTGGGATGTCGAAACACCATTCATTATGGCCAGTGATATTGACTCCATACAACTTGCCTCATGGGATGTGCATGAACACAGAGTATTTGTTTCTGACGATTTTGAATTCAGGACCGAATCATCCACGAGCTAGTCTTGAGGTTTTTCTCTAACCATTGGTCGATGAGTTAACAGAGTTATGGTATAATGGAGTGGAGGCATATGATGTGTCCTTAGATCAAAATTTCAACCTTAAAGCTGTCCTTTTGTGGACTATCAGCGATTTCCCAGCATATGGCATGTTGTCAGGATGGACAACACACGGAAGATTAGCTTGTCCAATTTGTATGGACGATACAAATGCATTTCAATTGCCAGCTGGTAGGAAGACATGTTGGTTTGATTGCCATAGGAGATTTCTTCCTGCTAATCATCCAATGCGAAAGGATAAAAAACACTTTCTCAAAGGCAAACACGCAGTGAACGACTATCCACCGCAATATTTGACGGGTGAACAGGTCTTACATGAGCGTATAAGAAATGCCGAGCCGCCAAAGACTTCTGACTGCGGAGGAAATGGGCATGAAAATAAAGTGGATGGTTATGGAAGTTGGCATAATTGGCACAAAGAAAGCATCTTGTGGAAGCTCCCGTATTGGACCGATCTTAACTTACGACACAATCTTGATGTGATGCATATTGAGAAAAATATTCTCGATAATCTCATGTACACTGTTATGAATGTGAAAGACAGATCAAAAGACAATGTGAGGTCCCGATTGGATGTTGCAAGATTTTGTGATCGAAGTCAATTGCATGTTGATGCTGGTGGGAGAGATCCTTTTCCTATTTGGAGATTGAGTGCGAAAGGGAAAAAAAGCCTACTTCAATGGGTCAAAGAAGATGTTAAATTTCCAGATGGGTATGTAGCTGATTTAGCTAGTTGTGCAGACATCAAGGATGGAAAGTTTTCAGGAATGAAAAGCCATGATTGCCATGTCTTTATGGAACGATTGCTTCCATTTGTGTTTGCAGAGTTGTTACCACATGACGTCCATCTTGCAATATCAGGTAAAAATTTGATATCTATATATAGCAATTTAATTTTATATATATGTCAAATTAATTAATGATTTTATTTATATATTGTAGGGATTGGATCATTTTTCCGTGACTTATGCAGTCGATCATTGGAGATAAGTCATGTCCAAGTCCTGAAAGCGAATATTGTGATGATTTTGTGCAATTTGGAGAAAATATTCCCACCTTCGTTCTTTGATGTCATGGAGCACCTTCCTGTACATCTACCATACGAAGCCGAACTTGGTGGTCCAGTCCAGTATAGGTGGATGTATCCCTTCGAAAGGTTTTTCAAACGCTTGAAAGGGAAGGCGAAGAACAAAAGATATCCAGCGGGATCAATCGTTCAATCATATATTAATGATGAGATATCATACTTCTCAGAACACTACTTTGCTTCAACCATTTCTACAGCTAGTAGAAGGAGGTATTTCATACTTACATTATAATATATAATGGTCTTTTAAATTAACATGTAAGGCTACTTAAAGTTTTAAATATTTTTCAGGTCATTGCGATATGATGCGGGTGAGGTTCCTGTATATCTAGTACCCCTACCAGATATATTCACTCAAATCGGTCGTCCTAGTGGCCAAGTTACAGAGTTTTGGCTGTCTGATAAAGATCAAAAATGCGCACATGCATATGTATTGCGGAATTGTGATTACTTTCGTCCCCTAGAGAGGTATATGTTTCAGATTATTTTTATAGCAATTTCTCTTCAATATATTTATGGATTAATTGTCTTCTATATGTTGGGAAAAACAGTGTGTTGGACGATCAAATTCGGTATGAATATCCAGAACTCACTGATGATGAAGTCACATCGAAAAGAGATGAAGATTTTAGCGATTGGGTTTGCCAATATGTAAGTATATGTAAATAGTTTAATATAAAAAATATTTTAATGAATGGGTTCACTTCCGACAATTTATATTTATTTCTTCTCTAGGTGTCTACAATGAAACATATCCAAAGTTTTCCTCCATGGGTTCATGAATTGGTTGATGGTCCAGAAAACAAAGTCAAGTCGTGGCCCATGTATTTTACCAGAGGTTACATGTTTCACACGCGTGAACACGGGCAGACGAAAAAGACAATGAATTATGGGGTATGTGTCCGAGGGCAAAATTATTCTGAAGCATCTATGGAGGATGATTTTTTTGGGACCGTTGAAAACATAATCGAGCTCGAGTATCCTGGCATTATTAACCTAAAGATAACACTTTTCTACTGTGACTGGTTTGACCCAACGGTTGGCAAAGGTATCCGCATGACAAATGGAGGCATCGTAGACGTGCTTCCGTCAAGAAAATACCGAAATTACGAAC
>NC_025686.1:7010874-7011313 GCF_000633955.1 Camelina sativa
ATACTCTTTACTACTAGTATGAGTGATGTATGGATGCAAATAAGCTCCTAATGTGTGAAAATCAAACTTTTAAATTGACTAGTAAAATACAGTCACAAAAGAGTAACACTTTGCCACTACTTTGCAACTGTTTTGAGACTGCTTTGAAACCGCATTGCGACGAATAAGCGACTAACACCTGAATTAGCAATGTTTGTGCGACTCTTTTCCCACTCTTGTTATTTTTGGGAATTAAATTTCATTTTTGAGATGTATGTACATCCTTATACATTTATACTTGTATTTGACTGAATTTAGTAACTAAAACTTTTTTAAGGTCATAAATTTCAATGTTAACACTTTGCCATAAAATCAAACTTTTAAATTGACTAGTAAAATACAGTCACAAAAGGGTAACACTTTGCCACCACTTTGCAACTGTCTTGAGACTGCTTTGCAA
>NC_025686.1:7011373-7020052 GCF_000633955.1 Camelina sativa
GTAATCCGTCGCAAATAAACGACCATGTTGCGACCAACATATTTTGCAACCAGTTTTTTGCGACCATCAGAATGAGTCGCGAAGTAGTCGCAAAACCCTTATTTGCGACTAAAGAGCGACTATAGTAGGAGTGGCAAATGGTCTGTTTTCTTGTAGTGTAAAGAAACTTGACTTTCAAAGTCGAAACAGAAAATGGAAAGAGAGATGAAGCGGAAGTATTTGGTGGGTGTGAGATTTAGAATGAGGAGCATAATGGCTCTGATATCATGTAAGAATTAATAGGAAAATATTTAGTGTTTGATGAAGAGATTTGATGAACAAAGAGAGAGAGTGTACGCGTATGAAGAGTAGAGAGTGTAGAGAGAGTAGGAGAGTAGAGTATTGTGGAGAAAGAGATATTATCTCTTCTTAATTCATTTAGAACCTAGTTACATCCTAATTATAGTCATATACAAAAGAATATTCTCCTAAGATGCTATGCACAATTACATATATTGAAAGTGACATCTCCTTAATCACACATGTGACTCTTCCTTAGTCTTCCCACTTGCACAATCTTGTCAACGACTAGATGAAGAAGATTCTCGAAGACTTGTGACCGTTGGAGGCTGGTCTTCATGGGTTGGACTCGCAAAGCCTCCAAATGGTATGGACGGCCCAATGTGGTGGTTGTACGGTCGTACGGACGTACGGACAGTGGTGTGTGGTTTCATAGGAAGAAAGAAATACATAAAAACAATGAAATAAAATTGACAAAACATAACATAAATCTTACAAAATAAATAATCACACTCTTACCATGAGTTTTGAACTCATGCAAAATGCATAAACATAAACAAAACAAAGAAAATATTTAGAATTTGAGATATGGTGATTGGTGGATGATGATGTGATAATTATTATTTATAGAACTTCAAAGGATGAAAGTTATATTTCTAAAATAATTTAATTAAAGGAGTTACAATTATAATTTATAGTGTGTTTGAATGAAAATGAATGGAAAAAAATAGTCAATTTATAATTTATGTAATTTCATTTACAATTTAGTAGTAAAGTGTGGATTAAAAGTATAGATTAATGTACCTTATTACATTTTTATTTAATTAATAATAAAATATTATTTTTTAGAAATTAAATGCTAAATGGACCAATAAGAAAAGAGTAAAACTTTACTTTTATATATATATGATATGCTTTTCTGTGTCCTTGTAATTTCTGGTTTATGGTGAAATGCACCGTATCTGGTTATCCTTGTAATTCGTTTGGTTCGGTTCAGTTCATTTTAGATTACTTCACTTCAAGACGATTCTGATTCTCGTTTCCCAGTTTTTGTTTTGTCTTTGTTTTGATAATTAAATTGACGGAAACTTATAAAAGAATCGTTGGTACTATCTGATATAGTTCGACATATATATTGTTTACGACATTGAAAAGTTTGGTAGATGTGTATGTTTAAAACCTGGTATACAAAACATGCACAAGACTGTTTTATAATTAGCACATTGTTACAGTGCCATTATTGGAACTTGGAAACAACATCAACTAGGAAAATAGAAAAAACAATAAAATGCCAAAAGACAAACATCAAACCCAAACTATCAACTCAGAAACACCACACACAAGAGAGGTATTAGTAGCTCTAATAGTAACATTCATAGAGTTTAATATCCATTTTGACACGGAAATACGTATTGCCTTCAACGGCCTCGGACGTGAGCGTAGCAATTCCACGAGTCATGATGAAGTCACCAGTCCCACCAACGACGGTTACGTCTCTAGTCGACTCCATAATTTGATTTTCACCCATCATGTTCAATGTCCCTTTGTGTTGTGTTGAATTGAATACCAACGACCAAGCGAACCAAGTGTCGAATTTTTTCTTACCGTGAACGAACCAGAGGCCTTGAACACGAGCCACCGGTTCCGAGAGATGGTTCTCGTCCATTGTCACAGGGCTGTCCGTGATCACAAACTTCCCAAAATTGAAGTCTCCTAGTCCTCCTATAGGGTTCACAATAGCTGCTGAAGTGGCATTAGCCGCGTTATCACCATTGTAGGTAACATCATGGAGGTGTAGGACGAAACGCTTGCATGGTTTCGCTAGGTCGAATGATTTACGGAGAGCTGTGACGGCATTGGATTGGTAGAGTAAAACAGTGAAGAAGATGAAGGATGAGAATACTTGTTTGTAGATTTGTTTTGCCATAGTTAAAGTGTCTAGTAGAAAATGAGTAAGTACTTGATTTTGAATTTGTGAGTATGTATGAAAGAGAAGGCATTTTTCCCAAAACAATAACGATGGATGCTGCTATGGTCTGAAGCTTCATACAGAGGCTTTTCTGGCGAATTCAAATAATTCAGCAGCAGATCTGGATAGGGATCGTTAATTGGTGGCTGTGACTTCGACGGATCGTTAATTGATGGCTGCAACTTCGACGGTGCAGCAGACTTTGGTAACCGGTGGTTGTGAATTCAACGATATCGGCACCGGTGGTTGTGAATTCAACGATATCGGCTTTGGAAAAAAAAAAAAAACTAAAAAAAAAAGTGTTGGTGGCGGGGGTCGAACCCGGCATTCACATGATGTAAAATGTACCCTAAAACCCTAGACTACTTTAACATATTCAATCATTTAAGTTAACATATCGTATATATCAACTTTCGAAAATGTGTGACTATATATCAGTTCGGTTTAGCGATTCCGTTACTGAAGTTAACGTCTGTTTAGTCATATGTTCGATTCAACCAATCTTTAAAAGATAAGGTTTTATTTGACACTAAATTAATATATCATGTATTTTTATTCCAACCAAAAACCATTGGATATTAAACGTCCAAATTAAAATAACATCAGGTTTTTTTTGGCATTTTTCCCCTTTTTAAATTATATGCGTCTTATCCCCCCCCCCCCTTTTTAAATTATCTTTTTCTTTTCTTTTTTAAAGAGTGATTATTTTAATATCACTTTGTAATAGTTTGAAAGAAAATCGTGTTAATTTCTTTTTAGTTAATCTCAAAAATGATCAATGAATCTTTCATAATTTTGTTTTCTAAACATCATTGTTTCTATTTGGTCTATTTTTAAAAAACTATGAAAGTCACTTTTAATCTGTTATTATATTATTTTAAATACTAGTTTATGTTGCAAAATTTTTTAAAATGTCCATTGTTAATTACTATTATTATTTACATAATAATTTTTTCGAAAAAACTACTATGGTTAACGTATAATTCTTTTTATTACTATTAAATTTGTAATAATTTCATATTATTAAAAAATATATATATTTATAATAACACACATACTGCAATTTATATCACATAACATTTACCAGTCAATTCTTTTAAAAAAATACTAACTCATATTCATACATCAAACATACCACATAATTCTACACTTTCCACCACATAACTTTTACTACCACTTACCTCAAAATATAAAAGTTACTGCAGTTCAATCTTAAAGCTACATGTTAGCCCAAGGAAAACTTAAAACTCAAAAAGCTTGTGTTTGCTTACTTGGATCGAAATATAGATATTGGCTGATTATTGAGGAAAAATATTGGGTTTTATTCCTCTCGTCTAAACAAATGTAAGATATGATTGTTTAAGTCCAAAGCAAAAATTTGATGATTACCCTCCTAATTACGTCAGCGTTGAGATCATTAAAAATATAACATAAACACGAAACTGAACCAATTTTTAGTTTTACAAGGTTTTATAAAAAATTTTAAAAATATATAAAATAATTTAAATATCCATTCTTACTGGTTTAAAATATTATATTATGATCTACAAAAATTATAAAGAATTTCAAAGGTTTAATGAAGATTTTAAAACTATTTAAGAGGATTTAATTACTAAAACTAAAATATAATATATCAGTATTTAAAAATAAATTTAAAATTTCTATAAAGATACAGGCAACGCATGTATAAAGTGAGATAAAAAATCTTACCATAAAATAGGCCATGCATCGTAGGAGCCGCCATAGTGCAATATGTTTGTAAAATAATTATTAAATCAAATCTAATATATTAAAGGAGAAGTCGAGAGGGCTCACACCTAATCTCACCAAATTTGACCTTCTTTACCTTTAATGAAAAGAACAATACTTGGATTCACCCCTAGGGGTGAACCTCACCATTCACCCCCTTATAAAATAAGGAAATAAAATCTGTATATATTATTATAAAATTAAAAAATTTAAACCGCTTTTTAATAAACTCAAACCGACATATATAAAATCTAAACCCTAACCATCTCATTTGTGAATCCAAACCGATATATAATTTTGTTCTACTTATAAAATCTAAACCCTAACCATCTCATTTGTGAACCCAAACCGATATATAATTTTGTTCTAATTGTGAAATCTAAACCCTAACATCTCATTTGTGAACCCAAACCGACATATAATTTTGTTCTACTTGTAAAATCTAAACCCTAACCATCTCATTTGTGAACCCAAACCGACATATAATTTCATTCTAATTGTAAAATCTAAACCCTAACCACCTCATTTGTAAACCCAAACCGACATATAATTTCGTTTTAGTTGTAAAATCTAAATCCTAACCACTTCATTTGTAAACCCAAACCGACATATAATTTTATTCTAATTTTAAAAATCTAAACCAATCCAATATTTAAATTTCCTTAATTAAAAGTATACAGAATTTGTTTCCTTAATTTGATTTGCTTTTTAATTTAATTTTGATTTATTTTTTAAATGAAATATTAGATGGAAGATTCTGATTGGCTGAGAGAAGAGGGGGTGAATGGAGAGGTTCACCCCTAGGGGTGAACCTAAGTATTTTTCTAATGAAAAATACCCTTAAAAATATTTCGGAGTAGCTTTTTCTCTCTATTTAGGTTGCTGAAACGCACCACATTCATCCTTAGACTTAAGATTACTAATTTGCCATTAATGAGATTTCAAACTGGACCTTTTTATCCTTTTCTAATTTAAAAAAATTAAAAAACAAAAATTTAAAAAAAAAAACGAAATTTGTTTTACGTAATCGGAGATCTAATATATTTAGGCAATATCTCTCTTTAAGAAAATGGAAGATAAATATTAGAATATATTACAAATATTTTGTTTAAAGAAAATTACTATTTTAAAAAATATTAAAATTGTAAAGATAATTATGACAATTTTCCTTCTAAGCTATATATATATATAGGCTAAGCCAAAACAGTAAAAGCCGGATTCATTTAGCTAAACATATAGTTTTGAGAGTATATAATTTTTCTTTTGTATTATTTTGGTTCTCATGAATCAACTTTACTATTGTATGATTTTGTTTTTTTTTTCATGTTGATGTACTATCCATATGCTTTGGTGCTTTGCATGATTAATTTTTATGCTGCCATAATTTTAAATATTTTTTTTTGTTGAATCAAATCAAAAGTTTTCATTTTGTACTGTTTGACTGTGTTTTAGGTGTACCTGGCATGGACCATGGATGTTTTTTGTATATCAAAAACACGATTGGACGAACAAGTTGATGAAGCAAGCAAAAAAATCAAATTGGTAAAGCATTATTAATAATTGTGTTTATTTGTTTTTTTAGTGGTGATTGTTATTCAATTTTATTCTCTTGGTTAAACATGATCATATTTTTATTTGATGATTTTTTATTTTATAAGCAAATGAGCAAAGACAACTTTTGACAATTTTATATGATTCATCGGATTATGATTTTTATGCTTTTTTTGTAGTGGTTATTTGGCATCTTTTAAAACATATATTTTGTATTATTTTCTATATTTTGTTTTGTAGTTTAGTATTTTGAAATAAACTTTTATATGTAACCTAATACATATATTTTTTTTGTTTAAGTTGAATTCATGGATGATCATTGATCATAATTATAGATCTACAAAACTGAATATAATAAAATTCAGGTATTAATTTTTGCTAATCTGAATCTTTAATTTTTTAAAATGATCAGTATTTGGTTTTTTTCTTTCTTTATTTATTTTTGATTTTATTGTTAGATATTGTTTTTTCAAAGATATTGGTATATTCGTTTTTGTTTAGCTAAACATATAGTTTTCAAAGATATCGGTATATTCGTTTTTGTGTATAGACAACAAGTTATTTGTTATTCGCATATAATCGTTTCTTATCATCTCGGGCCTTGAATAAGATTTGGCCATATATCGTTTTATATATTTAAGAATATTTACATATTTCCAGAGAATCAAAACTATGGTAGGATTTTGTTGTTTTGTGACTACTAACATGTGTCTTTGTTGTATCATTCTTCCCAGTCCTTAATAATTTGAACAAGTATATACATATTCCATATTGTTAATTAAGTCAAACATATTTCTAACGTGAGAGATCCAATTTATCTTTTTAATATATTTGACATCGTATAATTCTTACAAAACTATTTTGGAGTGGCAAAAGTTTTCTATTTAAAGCTTCTAGAGATCAACTTTTTGGAGTCGGTGAAAAAAAAAAGTAGAAATCTGATATATTCACTATTCCACCAAAATGATGGAATAAAAATGTAATGTAACGTACAAAACACCAATAGCTAGAACACCAATAATGTTTGAAGAAAAAATTGAAAAAAAAAAGTACTAATGAATTAGAGGCGAGGAAGCAAATTTCGTAAGGCGAAACTAGCAACGACAGAGTAAGCCTTCTGTGAAACGGGGAGTAGATATCAAAGTAAAGAACCTTGGAACCTCTAAGCCTCTTACTAAGACGGAAGGTTAGACTCTGTAGCTTTTGATTGTAAACCCTAGAATCAGCGTTTTGGTGTTCCTCAATAGCTAATTAAAATAATATATTGATACTGTAAATATAGTGTTAAAAGTATATATATATATATAGTGTTACATGTGTGTGCATATTATATTTTTGTCGACATGTGTAATATATTAATAAATATATGTATATACGTACACACATGACATATATGTAATAGTGTTATTATAGTGACCTCATGATAAGAGAGATCACTTATAATTTATAGTCGCAGAAAAATGATGTGGATTCTGTTCATAACAAATTTATAGTAATTTTCTAAAAATTTGATTTTTTCTGTTTATAAATATATTTAAATTATAATTCTAATTATATGTAACATATTACATAATTTTTTTGTTTCAGTTGAATTCATGAATGTTCATTGATTATAATTGTGGATCTACAAAATTGAATATAATGAAATTCAGGTATTAATTTTAGGTAACCTGAATCCTTAATTTTTTTTAAAATAATATTGTTACTAATATTTTTTGTAATGATTATAGTTGCATAAAAACTATGGTGGATTCTATTCATAAAAAATATGGTAATTTTCTAAAAACTTTGATTTCTTTCTATTTACAAATAAATTAAATATTTTTTATGACTAATATTTTCTTCATAAATATTTGTGACTAATATTTGTTTTCCTCTTAAATTGATAGAAAGATTAGGGAGAGTTGATTTTTAAATGCTAATCAATAAAATATAAAAAATAATACTTATCTCGATGAAGACTTTATCAGAAATCCAAGACGGAGACTGGAGACATTATTGGCAATGAATATTGCTTTGTCCTTCTACTCATGTTGCAACAGCAAAACTTTAGTTCGACTCATCAACTGAGAGGTCGGCTACGACATTCAAAGAGATTCACCGACTAAAACCAGCCTCAACTGCATACATATATATATATATATATATATATATATATATATACAATAATTAGTCAAATAAACGAGTATAAGTTATCTCGGTAAATAACAAAGAAATAATAAAATATATAAGCAATAAGTGGTACAGCTTGAATCACCGTTTATGTATTCTTATAATTCATACTCATATATGATATAGTTGTATACATACGTAAACCAACGAGATATTTAGGCAAACTAATAAATCAGTATATAAACATGTCTTGATCAGAAATCAAACATTATGTAATGAAATACACGTTCGTGTACTTAGGAAAAATTAAAATATTATAATGAAATTAGATCAGCATATATTTAAGCAATAGTGACCAAAGAAATCGAATTAAATCAACCGAAGCATGGATATGTGGGCTTAGTTGCTTCAGTAATTGTGAAACAATAATCAATAAAGCATAATAATGAAGAGTTATTCATACGAGGATAAATTAATCATTAATTGATGTATATATTATGTCTTATTCACAATTGCAGTAGCATATTATCTAATGTTATAACTGATTCACAAAATAAACATGAACGGAAAATTATTACAAATTAGACGCAATACTAATCAGAGGCATAAGTCGATTATAAAGGAAAGCAACAGAAAGAATAAGGAGAAATATTATAAGGAAAGAATATTAATTGGATTCGGGACTTTATCTCAGAGGTTTTCAAGAAAGAAAGAGATAGAAGAAGATTAGAAAAAGTTTTTTTATAACAATTTACAATTATTGTTTATTTGAAATTGCTTTAGATGGATAAATAATATATAATAAATTGTAAATTTCTCATTTTATTTAATAAAAAAATCAGAAATCTAAATTTTATATCTCATTTAAAATTTAAAAGTAATAGAAAATAAATACTAGAATATATTACAAATATTTCTTTGAGAATATCTCTATTTCTAAAATTATTAAATTTCTACAGACCGTTTGTTTTACTTTTAAAATTATTTTTCTTTTAAAAACGAAAATTAGAAAAAAAAAA
>NC_025686.1:7020442-7024119 GCF_000633955.1 Camelina sativa
AAAAAAAAAAAAAAAAAAAAAAAATCAAATATTCATATCCCATTTATTTTTATTTTTAAAATAGAAAATAATACTAAAATCTTTTGTAAATTACTAAATTTCTATAGATAATTATAACGGTTTGATTTGGATAGAAAGAACTGAAAATCTCGAGAGGATATACTAGAAATATCCATTTAATTTGAAGATATGGTACAATCTTTTGTAGTCTCGACAAAATCTCATAAGGTTGCTGTAAATCTCCAGAAACTCCATTATTCCGGCTAGGTATTCTATCACCAAAAAGAAAAACAAAGATTCTAAATAAGACAAAAGGTCCTGACAATTAAAATATATATATATTGAAACTATAAACGAGTAATGTTCTCTTTCACTTTAAAAAATAAAATGTTTAAAAAAACGAGTTATTATTTTTAAACAAAAATTAGAAAATCTTAGAAATAAAATAATCATATTCCATTTTAAATTATTAAAAAATGGAAAATAAATATAATTGATGAAGATTAAATTATAGCTTCTCTTTTGGTTAATATTTTTGTTGATATCCTTTTGAGCTTTATAATTAATTTACTTTTTGGTTTGTTAAATTAGTTGAACTATTATTTAAAAATATATTTGCCCACACAAATTTATAAAAGAATTGAATTAGTGATATATTTGACCACAAAAAAGTTTAGACAATAATTGTTTTAAAAAAATTTTGCCCGTACAAGTCAAATTGTTATTTTGTTAATTGAATATAATTTATTTTTTCGCAAAACAAAAAAGTATAATAAGTGTTTAACTTTACAGTTGTAGATCTAATGTTGACACATGCTCAGATAAAAAATATATGTTTAACTGAAATAGAACTGATGTTGCAACCGAATGGGACGTCTCTTACGGCCTTTGAGAAAATGCCTAAACCAGATAATAGTATGGTGAACACAGGTGTAAATAGGCTTAATGCATATGAGAGAATATATAAGCCTCATAAACAACAGGAATTGTACAATGAGTTGTTACCTGTTCTAATTGAGGAGTAAAGACGTGTTTATGAAGAAATAATTCACTCTGTGAATCACGACAAAGGTGGTATGTTTTTTGTTCATGGATTTGGTGGTACTGGGAAAACTTTCTTGTGGATTATTCTTGGTGCTGATTTAAGGTCTAAAGGTAATATTGTTCTGAATATTGCTTCAAGTGGTATAGCTGCTTTGCTTTTGGAAGGTAGTAGAAAGGCTCATTCAAGAATTGCTATTCCAATCAATCTTAATAAATATTCTGTGTGTACGATCGATGCCGAATCTGATCTTGCTGACTTAATTAGAGAAGCAAAGCTCATAATATGGGACGAGGCTCCAGTGATGAACAAGCTTTGTTGTGAAACTCTGGATAGGAGTTTGTTAGGAGGTGATTTTAGACAGATTCTACCGGTTATTACAGAAGGAGGAAGAGTAGCGACAGTTTTAGCATCTATCAACTCATTTGTTCTTTGGAATAGTTGTAATGTTCTTAAACTTACCAAAAATTTGAGACTTCACAAGGCACGTAAAAATATGGATGTGGGTGCTCTCTCCACTTTTTCAAAGTGACTTCTTGATATCGGGGATGGTAAAATCAACGAAACAAATAGTGGAGATGTGGAGATAGAAATTCTGGGTGATTTATTAATTAATATAAATGAAAATTTTATTCAAGCAATAGTTAAAGAAATCTACGGTGAAAATTTTGCAAGAAGAACTGATCCAACGTTCTTTAGGGAGAGAGCTATTCTAAGTCCAAGAAATGGTGATGTTGATAAGATAAATCAATTTATGCTTAGCAAGCTACCAGGTATGCAAATTAAATAGGATATGGAATAGGGATAATGAAGTAATAATTTAAAAAAAATACTAATATTAAATACATATTGATGTAGTATTTTTCTATCAATTAAATTATCTGTCTACAATTTGCATTAATCAACTCACTAAGAATACACAAATATGCTTAATATATTCTTAAACAGGAAAATGTTCTTTTGTAACAATCTTAACTAACAAACTGATTCAAAGAAAGAAAACAAGACAATTCAAACAATGCAAACTCAAAGACACAGAACACAACTAGCAACAAACTTTAAATCAAGATTAAACAAGTGAACCTTAGGCAAGGTAATTGACTTAGGAGATAGCTAACAATTCCTAGATGTCTAAGCAACAATCAAGAACAATCCTATGGCTAAGAACACTTATGCAAATCAATTCATTTCCATGATAAAGATTCCTATGCTAATCAAGTGATAATCAACAATTTCTAAAGGCAATCACAAGGCAAGCATGCATTAAGAACAAGTCTAAATACCATTAAGCACCCTAATCATCAATTTCCATTGGCTAGGAATACAAAGCTCTTCATTAATTTGGTTCGAGAATTTCATCAAACATCTTATGGGTATGGAAATCCTAATGTCTAGATTAAAGCATGATCAAGGCTATCTAGCATTATTAACACTAATCAAGATAGGAAACACATAAATAAAGCCTTAGACATCAAAGATCAATCATCTATCTCCTTAATCTACCTAGCCCAAAGTTCTAAGGATCTACTCACTCATCATCATGATCACACAAAGGAAAGAGTTTGATCTTTGTGAAATCATAATAAGAGATTATAGATTAAGAGATTTAAAGAAGAAATTGCTATTAAAGACTTAGAAATACTCAATCATTCAACAAACCAAGAGTAGATAAGCTTAAGAACCCTAAATGGCTGCTAAACAAAATATAAGATAAAGGATAAAAGGGAGCCGGGTCAATCCAGTTCAAACCGGTTTAAACCCGGATCAAAACTAAAACAAGTAAGGAGCCTGGCGTCTCCACGCGGGCAGGATTTGGCCGATGGGAGGTGGCGGATGGCTTCACGCGGTCAAGGTTTTGCCGATGGGAGGTGGCCGATGGCTTCCCGCGGGCATGGTTTGGCCGTGGGAGGTGGCTGCTGGCTTCACGCGGAAAAGGTTTTGCCGATGGGAGGTGGCCGATGGCTTCCCGCGGGCATGGTTTGGCCACGGGAGGTGGCCGCTGGCTTCACGCGGAAAAGGTTTGGCCGCGGGAGGTGGCTGCTGATGGTGGCAATCAAGTGCGTCTCCTGTTTCATCGGCTTGTGTTTGGCTGCTGGTCTTGACCGCTTGCTTCACGCGGGCAAGGTTTTGCCAATGGGGTTGGCTGATGGCTTCACCAGGCATGGTTTGGCTGCGGAAGGTGGCCGCTGGCTTCACACGGAAAAGGTTTGGCTGCGGGAGGTGGCCGCTGATGGTGGTGATCAAGTTCGTCTCCTATTCCATTGGCTTGTGTTTGGCTGCTGGTCTTAACCGCTTCACGCGGGCAAGGTTTGGCCGATGGGAGGTGGCCGATGGCTTCATGCAGGCATGGTTTGGCCGCGGGAGGTGGCCGCTGATAGTGGCGATCAAGTTCGTCTCCTATTCGATCAACTTGTGTTTGGCTGCTGGTCTTGACCGCTTGCTTCACGCGGGCAAGGTTTGGCCGATGGGAGGTGGCCGATGGCTTCACGCAGGCATGGTTTGGCCGCGGGAGGTGGTCGCTGGCTTCACGCAGAAAAGGTTTGGCCGCGGGAGGTGGCCGCTGATGGTGGCGATCAAGTTCGTCTCCTGTTCCATCGGCTTGTGTTTGGCTGCTGGTCTTGACCGCTTGCTTCAC
>NC_025686.1:7027751-7028324 GCF_000633955.1 Camelina sativa
CACAGGACTCTCATCAAAGGAATCTTCTTCTTCCGAAGTTCCTTGATCCTCCTCTCGAGAACCCTCACTGGTCTCGCCTCCAAAGTCATGTTAGGCTGAAGATCCTCAGGAATCTTATCCAACACCTCCTCTCCCTCACGGAGACACTTCCGCAACATAGACAGATGGAAAACCTTATGGAATGCACGCATCACCTCAGGTAACTCCAATCTATAAGCCACTGGTCCAACCCACTCAATCACTCTGAATGGACACATATACCTCGGACTCAACTTAGTCTCTGACAATGACCTGTTCGTACCCCGCAACATGGCCATCTTGAGGTACACTCTGTCTCCTACCTGAAACTCAAGATCTCTCCTCCTCCTATCTGCATAACTCCTCTGCCTATCCTGAGCCTCCTTCATGTTCAGCTTGAGAACCCGAATCTTCTCTGAGGTCTCCTGAACAAAACTAGCACCAAACATGCTCCTCTCCCCCACCTGAGTCCAGCATAAAGGTGTACGACATGGCCTCCCATACGAATCCTCATAAGGAGCCATCTTAATGCTCGCCTGATAGCTGTTGTTGTAA
>NC_025686.1:7028384-7028899 GCF_000633955.1 Camelina sativa
AGGTGGCCGATGGCTTCACGCAGGCATGGTTTGGCCGCGGGAGGTGGTCGCTGGCTTCACGCAGAAAAGGTTTGGCCACGGGAGGTGGCCGCTGATGGTGGCGATCAAGTTCGTCTTCTGTTCCATCGGCTTGTGTTTGGCTGCTGGTCTTGACCGCTTGCTTCACTCGACCACCGTTTGGCCGATGGTCTTGGCCACTGATGGTGGTGATCAATTGCCTCTTCTCCACTTCACTCTTCTTTGCTTCTTTGCATCAAAACAAGTCCAAATGCTCCAAATGTGATGATATTACTCCAAGAACCTGAGAGGTAGCACACTAGATGCATATGCTCCTAAAATAACCTAGAATGACAAGATTATGCAACAAAACTAACCAAAAACAAGGCTTAAAACCCAACAAAAAACAAGATATCACATATCTAAAATTCCATCTTTATTTTTTTATTTACAGGTGAGGAGAGACGATATCTTAACTCTGATAGTATTGAAACGTCAGATAAAAGTGCTCATGATAA
>NC_025686.1:7029804-7069658 GCF_000633955.1 Camelina sativa
AACAATGTTGTTTGAAAACATATAATTGTTAGCTGTGTCATAAAATGTATATATAATTTTACATCATATCTATTAACTACAAACTTTACCTTTAATCTGTAATTATATATATAATTATAAATATTAAAAATATTTAATAGTCAAACAAAAGGTGAGACACTAAAACAATTAAGACGCAACGTTTAATTGTGACTGTTTGTATTCTTACAAATCTGGAATCCCCTTTTCGTTTTCGATAACAAAGAAGAAATAGGAAAAAACCCTAATTGGAGAAAATCATGAGATTCGATTAGCGCCAACGTCAAGGTCTAATTGATCTTCTTCCCGGAAGAACTAATTGGCGTACACACGCCAAGGTCTTACATTCTTGGAGTATCAGCGAGTTCTTTACAAAAAGAGTACTGCTTCTTGTGGATGTAGAGGTTAGTGTCGTTAATTGAACATCATTCTTACTTAAAGTTCAATTTTTAACAATTCTTATATATACGACTTCCTACACAATTGTTATTAAACTGTGAAGAGTAACACAATCGAAACTACTTTTTTACCAAACACACTCGCCAAACTCCGGAAATATATCGACGATGGTGAATGATATGATATTAGAACTTTCAAAGTAATCAATCCAACCCTGAATGAGAGGAATACTCATCATCCTTATCAAATTAAATTCACGGACAATACCACTATGACGCTGGTCCAACAATTGAGTCCAAAGAATTAATTTTGATTCTATTATTTGGATGATATATATCGTGGAAAAATAAATCATTCCATCTCTTTCGGTAAGTGTTTCGTTAATTAATTTAATATTGATATGGTACAATATGTGAGTATAGTTAATTGTAACTTTGTGTTTGGGAATCTAGAATCTTTATATGATCTGGTGTAATTTTGTGTATTGGTCCCTCCCTTAGAAAAATATGAATTAAGTTTTTACCAAATATAGATTTGCAACACTTTGGAAAACTAAATTCTGTCTTTTTCCCAAATTAGATGTCTGTGAGTGTATAGTAGATGTGGAAGATAAAAGAAGACCTGAGATGTATAGTAATGATGTTCTGAAACGACCGACTTTTTTTTTTAAATAATAAATAATAAATATAATATGATAAAATAATCTACAGCTAGTGGTCCCATACCCACTAGCCACCTAACCACAAACACATTCAACAGCGGAATACTCAATACCAATAACCAATAATAAACCAATAATATACCAATACCATAGCATAAGCAATATCCAATAATCAATCATCAGAAAACATGAAACCAGCAACCTAACAATGTTTCTAATGACTCAACTCTAGCAACCTAACAATGCCAGACAACATCCAATCAAGTCCCTAGAACATCCTCCTCTTCATTGCCTGGATTCCACGATCACACTTTGCCTTTACCTGCACACCACAAACAACAATTGAGATGCGTAAGTATTATCACAAATACTTAGTGAGGCAATCCTCCCATCTACTGGGCTATACACACAAGCAATAAGATCTCTACATGCCACAAACAACAATCAATAAAACAAACCAGGCAATATACAAGCGTGCAACATCCATCGTAACTGGAAGAAGGGTGTCGACCGACACCAGATGGTGTCGATCGACACTGACTATCTGGTGTCGATCGACACCAAACTGGTGTCGACCGACACCCTGCCCGACACTCCCGAAAACCCTAGTTTGTGTCGACCGACACCTCCACATGGCATCGATCGACACTCGCCAAAGTCCCGAGCCGTCCTCGCGTTGGTGTCGACCGACACCCCAACTGGTGTCGACCGACACCGATGCCGAGCAGCGATTTCCCTCGATCAGAAACTCCGAATCTCGCCTCCAATCTTCTCCAATCCGCTCCTTGCACTCCCAGAAGCCAAACCCAGCCCAGACAGCAACGAAATATCATAGAGAACTCAAAGAAACAACCACATAAGCACCAAATCACATAGAATCTAGAGATCTTAGCTTAGATAAGCCATGGTCATGCACTCACCTCTTTGCAGGAAGTTTCTGACCAATAAGGACGAATCCCTCACTCCTAGCAAGCTTCTAGCACCTTCCCAGCCTCCAATCTCTCAAGAACAGCCAAGAAATCTCCCAATCTCACTCACAATCTCAAGAACACTTGTTTTCTCTCTTTTCCTCTTTTTCAAACAAAAACGGCGACCACAACCTCTGGAACACGACCTAGGTCGTTTCCTTCCTTTAAAGACCCGGTTCAATGGTTTCCTTAAACCAAACCGAACCAAATCGATTAAAAACTCATTCTGATCGAACCGAAAAATAAGTGGTGTCGACCGACACCCCCTTGGTGTCGATCGACACCCATCCCCAAAAACCAATTTTTGGTTTGCGGATGTTACAATTCTCCCCCACCAATCTAGATTCGTCCTCGAATCTCGAACAACCATCAGTCAAGGACTCCCGTGCAACCGTCTCCACGGCCTGCACTCCTCCGACCGATCTACAGAAGGTCACCTCTAGGCGATAGACTCACGCTCCAGGCGTCATTTGCTCTTGACTTTTTGGACTTCCCTTTACTCATAGGCCTAAACCTTGAGTTTTTATTGGCTCCTCATCAGACCTAAGTCTGCATGCCAAATGATATAAGGAAAAATCCAAACTCGTCTCTCGGGTTGCCACCCTACAGCGCGCCCCCGGATCGTCATCCGGAGTCGATATACCAACCATACTCCCGAGCCACAAAGTCTCTGAAAATGGCAGTACTAGGAGAACCTAAGTCCCCCAAGAGTCGCGAGCAAACAATTCTGAACACGTCTGAGTCCTATCCCTATCCAGGTTTCCTTCCCGTGGCTCGCGTAAAACATCTCAATGTCTTACCAACCACATATCCCCGCACCGGGATACCCAATGACCACACAAGGATCATATTCACGCCACAAAGGCCATCTGTCCCGAAGGACCATCTGTCCCGAAGGACCATCAGTCCCGAAGGACCGTCTGTCCCGAAGGACCATCAGTCCCAAAAGACCGTCTGTCCCGAAGGACCATCAGTCCAGAAAGACCGTCTGTCTCGAAGGACCATCAGTCCCGAAAGATCGTCTGTCCCAAAGGACCATCAGTCCCGAAGGACTGTCTGTCCCGAAGGACCATCAGTCCCGAAAGACCGTCTGTCCCGAAGGACCATCAGTCCCGAAAGACCGTCTGTCCCGAAGGACCGCCTTAACATGGACTCTAGCTAAACAGCCTGCCACAAAGGCCACAAAATAACAAAAGAATACTGCCACAAAGGCCACACCATAACAAAAGAAATACTGCCACACACTGGCACACTGACTCAAAAGTCCGCCACTAAGGCCACACAAGCCCCTCCAAGGCTCTCCACCGCTAAAATGGACAAATTCCAACTCCCGGAAAACTTTCCATATTAAGCACTTTCCATTTTTGGAAACTTCCCGCTTTTGGAAACTTCTATTTCAGGAAACTTTCTTTCAAAACCCCGCCTCACGGAAACTTTGTACCCCGAACACCACCTCATCTTGTTACTGAGTCGCACAACCAACCACCCCAAGCGACCGAGTAACAAGAGAGATGGGCTGGAATACTCCATTCCCGCTCCAGCCACGGATTACAGATGGGACCAGGCTAAACAAGCTCAAGTCGCGGCTTGCTTCTCATACCACTTCTTGAACCTTGCCTTCATCTTTGCCTCAGGCTCCCAAGTCTGCTCCTCAACACCATCACAGTCCCACAGGACTCTCATCAAAGGAATCTTCTTCTTCCGAAGTTCCTTGATCCTCCTCTCGAGAACCCTCACTGGTCTCGCCTCCAATGTCATGTTAGGCTGAAGATCCTCAGGAATCTTAGCCAACACCTGCTCACCCTCACGGAGACACTTCCGCAACATAGACACATGGAAAACCTTATGGAATGCACGCATCACCTCAGGTAACTCCAATCTATATGCCACTGGTCCAACCCGCTCAATCACTCTGAATGGACCCATATACCTCGGACTCAACTTAGTCTCTGACAATGACCTGTTCGGACCCCGCAACATGGCCATCTTGAGGTACACTCTGTCTCCTACCTGAAACTCAAGATCTCTCCTCCTCCTATCAGCATAACTCCTCTGCCTATCCTGAGCCTCCTTCATGTTCAGCTTGAGAACCCGAATCTTCTCTGAGGTCTCCTGAACAAAACTAGCACCAAACATGCTCCTCTCCCCCACCTGAGTCCAGCATAATGGTGTACGACATGGCCTCCCATACAAAGCCTCATAAGGAGCCATCTTAATACTCGCCTGATAACTGTTGTTGTAAGCAAACTCTACCAGGTTCAGGTGATCTGCCCAATGGCCACCCCAATCCAACACACACATCCTCAGCAAATCCTCCAGCGTCTGGATCGTCCTCTCAGACTGTCCATCTGTCTGGGGATGATAAGCTGTACTCATATGCACCTTAGTGCCCATCTCCGCCTGAAATGCCTTCCAGAACACCGAAGTGAACTTAGAATCCCTATCAGACACAATGCTCGCTGGCACCCCATGCAACCTGACAATCTCCCTCACATACTTCTTAGCCAAGACCGCTGCTCCATCAGTCTTCTTAATGGCCAGAAAATGTGCTGACTTAGTCAACCGGTCCACAATGACCCAAATAGCATCAAAGGTCCGTGACACTGGCAATCCTACCACAAAATCCATGGTGATCATATCCCACTTCCACTCAGGAATGGGTAAACTCTTCAGTAACCCGCCAGGAACCTGATGCTCAGCCTTCACTAGCTGACACACATCACACCTCGAAACCCAACTAGCCACATCCTTCTTCATCCCGACCCAATGATAGTACCTCTTGAGGTCACGGTACATCTTAGTCGCTCCTGGATGAATGGATAACTTGCTCGCATGAGCCTCTCTCAGAATCTCCTGTCTCAACTCCTCATCCTTGGGCACACACACACGACCGTGCACCAAGATAGTACCATTATCTGAGACCTGATACTCTGAATCCACATCCTTAGAGGCATTCACCAGCCCCAAATCCTTCTCCTGAGCCAACCGCACCCTACTCAGAAGATCTGCTCTATCTACTGCTTCCAAACCCAACGGTTCCTGTGAAACAGCACACAAGCTCAAAGCACTGATCTCCCCTACCAGAGACTCCATCTCCTGCTCCTGAGCCGAAGCTACCCTCTTCCGACTCAGAGCATCTGCAACCGTGTTAGCCTTACCAGGATGATAGGCTATCTCCAAATCATAATCTGCCACAAGCTCCATCCACCGCCTCTGCCTCAAATTCAGCTCAGGCTGAGTGAATATATACTTCAGGCTCTTATGATCTGTAAACACCTGTACCTTTGCACCATAAAGATAAGACCTCCAAATCTTCAGGGCAAAAACTACAGCACCCATCTCCAAATCATGAGTAGGATAGTTGCCTTCATGCACCCGCAACTGCCGCGAAGCATAGGCAATCACCTTCCCATGCTGCATCAGAACACAACCCAAACCAACTCTAGATGCATCTGTATAAACCACATAGGGTTCTCCCTGCTCAGGCAAAGCCAACACTGGCGCAGTAGTCAACATCTCCTTCAGGCTTGCAAAGCCTTCCTCACACTCTTCTGACCAGACAAAAGGAACATCCTTCCCTGTCAACTTAGTCATAGGACGTGCTCTGCTTGCAAACCCCTGCACAAATCTCCTGTAGTAACCTGCCAATCCAAGGAAACTCCTGATCTCTGTGGCATTCTGCGGTCTAGGCCAATCTCTGATAGCCTGAATCTTCTCTGGATCTACAGAAACCCCCTCTGCAGAAACAATGTGATCAGGAAAGCCTATCTCACGCTGCCAAAAACTACACTTGCTCAACATGGCAAACAACTTCTGCTCCCGCAGCTTCTCCATAACTGCCCTCAAATGCACTGCATGCTCCTCAGGACTCTTAGAATAAACCAGGATATCGTCGATGAAAATGATGACAGATACATCCAGAAACTCCTGAAACACACTGTTCATCAATCTCATAAACGCTGCTGGCGCGTTAGTCAATCCGAAAGGCATCACCACAAACTCATAGTGCCCATATCTCGTCCTGAAAGCAGTCTTCCTCACATCTGCCTCATCTATCGGTATCTGATGATAACCCGACGCCAGATCTACCTTGGAGAACCAAGTAGCACCCCTCAACTGATCCAACAACTCATCGATCCTAGGAAGAGGATACTTGTTCTTCACAGTGACCCGGTTCAAACCCCGATAATCAATACACAACCTGAAACTCCCATCCTTCTTCTTCACAAACAACACCGGCGCTCCCCACGGTGATACACTAGGACGGATGAATCCCTTACTCAACAAATCTTCTAGCTGCTTCTTCAGCTCTGCCATCTCTGCTGGAGCCATTCTGTAAGGAGCCTTGGATAACGGTGTCGTCCCCGGTTCCAGTTCAATGGTAAAAGGATCCGACCGAGATGGTGGTAATCCCTGCAAAGACTGAAACACATCCTCAAACTCTTCCACTACTGGAATACCGCTAACCGTAGACTTCCCCACTGACTCTGGCATAGATATAGTAACCAGATAAGCCTCACGGCCCTTCTCGATCATCTTCCCAGCCTGAATGGCTGAGATCACGAGACTCCCTGAAGTCGGTCTAATACCCTGAAAAACCAACTTCCCTCCTGGACGCTCAAACTCCACTCTACCCCGATAGCAATCCAAATGCACCATATGCCGATGCAACCAATCCATCCCGAGAATAACATCATACAGCTCCACTGGACTGATAAGCAAATCTGCTGGCCACGACTCTCCTGCGATCTGAATATCAATTCCTCTAGCTCGTCCAATCACTCTCAGGAACTCGCCTCCCGCAACTCTGACAACTCCTGCACGCTCACCAGGATCCCCGCTGATCCCCGCACACTCTGCACACTCTGGAGTAATGAAGCTATGCGAAGCTCCAGAATCAAACATAACGTGGGACTTAAACCCGCCCACCAACAAGGTCCCTACACAAACCTCATGTGTTGAGAACCTAACAATTTATCACAGGAACATAAAATCTGACCCTACAAAAATTCACAAAGATTAAGTACCAGAAATTATACCTGTGATCGCCCCGGCACTGGTTCCACCAGTCTCTACTGTCGAGTAAACACGTGGCGCCTGCTCAATCCGTGCCACCTGCTGACCTCCAGGCTGCACCTGCTGCAACGCTGCCACTGCTGCCGGCTGTAGCTTGGGACAAAAAGGCCTAATGTGCCCTGTCTCCCTACAGTGATAACATACCCGAGGCCCCGCAGTCGGAACACTCCTCTTGGGACAACTAGCAACCCTGTGATCCTTGCTCCCACACCCGAAGCAACCCGCACCACTCGGCTTCTGCGTAGCCTCCCACTTCCTCTTGGTTCCCTGAGCATGCCTACCGCCCCTGCTAGAACCACCCTGCTGCTGAGCCTTACTAGGCTGAACTGCTGGAGCAACCGGCACTGACTGTGCCCGGATATCCTCCTCAATCTCTGCTGCAGTCTCCACCAACTCTGCACGCGTAGCATAATACCTCCCTCTACAGTGAACTCTCAACTCATCACGTAGAGCTCTCATAAACCTCCTAACCTGAGCCTCCTCAGGCTCCATAGCTCGACCCCCATAACACAGAAGTCGACTGAACTCCAAGTCCAGCTCCCGCACTGACCGTGTCCCCTGAGACAACTGAAGGAACTGCACCTCCAACCGATCCAATGCCTCTCTCGGAAAATACTTGCGGTTGAACTCCAAAACGAAGTCAGCCCAAGTCATCTCCCGCTGCACTCTCCTAGCAGCCACAGATCTCCACCACAACTCAGCATCTCCAGTCAAAAAGTAGACCCCTATGTCCACCCAGAACTCCTCAGGACATCTCAAGGTATGGAAGTTGCGTTCCACCCTCGTCCTCCACGCATCCGCAGCAGTAGGATCCACACCTCCCGGAAACTGCTCGGTACGTAACTTACCCATCTCTGACAACATGCTGAGATAACGAGCATGAACTCCCACATCCGCAGCCACTGGCTGCCGCTCCTCCGCCACCACTGGTGGCACTACCTGAGCCTGAGCCGGCACCACAGGTGGTAACCGCTCCAACAACTGTGCTAGCATAGCCACAACGTCAGTACCAAGGACTCCACCCGCTGGGACTCCCACACCCGGGACCCTAGCATCACCGGCCACTGGAGCATCAACACCGCCCCCTCCTGCCACACTCACGGAATCCCCTGGAACATCCTGTGACTCGCCAACACCCTCAGCTGTCACGCTCTGGTCTTCGGTCTCACTAACCACTGGGGCTCTGCCCCTACCACGACCACGTCCGCGACCACGTCCGCGTCCACGACCTCGACCAGTCACAGCATCCTCTCTAACCATCTGCACTACCATGAACAGAAGGCTAAGCAAACAATTTCTAATATAACACAGAAACATAAACTCACCGTGGAATCACACACTCGGCTCGAAGAGGATGTTCTAGGACTCCATGCCACACACAATTGACTAACTCACATAATCAATCAAGACATGCAATCCCAAACATCTACAACAGAAACCTAGTGAACCCAAACCTAGAACCGTAAGGGCTCTGATACCAAAATGAAACGACCGACCTTTTTTTTTTTTTAAAAAATAAATAATAAATAATAATCTAATTAAATAGCTACAACTAGTGGTCCCATACCCACTAGCCACCTAACCACAATCACAATCAACAGCGGAAATAACAACACCAACATAATATCCAATAATACTCCAATAAAAACCAATAACCATAATCATCAACAATAATCAATCCAAACAACAAGAAACAAGGAACCAGCAACCTAGCAATGTTTCTAATGACCCAACTCTAGCAACCTAGCAATGCCAGACAACATCCAATCGAGTCCCTAGAACATCCTCCTCTTCATTGCCTTGATTCCACGATCACACTTTGCCTTTACCTGCACCACAAACACAAATTGAGATGCATGAGTATTTGATAAACACTCAGTGAGGCAATCCTCCCATCTACTGGGCTATACACACAAGCAATAAGATCTCTACATGCCACAAACAACAATCAATAAAACAAACCAGGCATTATACAAAGCACACAGCAATCCGTCGTAGCTGAAAGAAGGGTGTCGACCGACACCAGATGGTGTCGATCGACACTGACTATCTGGTGTCGACCGACACCAAAATGGTGTCGACCGACACCCTGCCCGACACTCCCGAAAACCCTAGTTTGCGTCGACCGACACCTCCACATGGCATCGTTCGACACTCGCCAAAGTCCCGAGCCGTCCTCGCGTTGGTGTCGACCGACACCCCAACTGGTGTCGACCGACACCGATGCCGAGCAGCGATTTCCCTCGATCAGAAACTCCGAATCTCGCCTCCAAGCTTCTCCAATCCGCTCCTTGCACTCCCAGAAGCCAAACCCAGCCCAGACAGCAACGAAATATCATAGAGAACTCAAAGAAACAACCACATAAGCACCAAATCACATAGAATCTAGAGATCTTAGCTTAGATAAGCCATGGTCATGCACTCACCTCTTTCAAGAAGATTCTGACCAACAAGAACGAATTCCCTCACTCCTAGCAAGCTTCTAACACCTTCCCAGCCTTAGATCTCCCAAGAACAGCAAGGAATCTCTCAATCTCTTCCCAAAAGCTCAAGAACACTCTCTCTTTTGATTTTCTCTCAAAAACGGCGAATAACACAAAATAACACGACCCTAGGTCGTTTTCTACCTCTAAAAACTCGATTTTTAGAGATTCCCTAAACCAACCACGCAAACCAGACAATTAAAAATTGAACCGACCAAATCGGCCACAGCTGGTGTCGATCGATGCCTCACTAGAAGGTGTTGATCGACACCCTTACCAAATTACCAAAAATTGGTTTGCGGGTGTTACATGTTCTCACATTGTTGAGTGGCAGGTAAAATACATTTACTTTACCTTTATGACAGTTACGTTTTAAAGTTGTCTCTGTTAAATTTTTTTATTAATTTGATAAATATGTAGGAATGAAACTGTGAAATGTCGTGTCAAAGACAACTACGCTTCTGAATTCATGTCTAAATGGCAATCAAACGGGTGCCATCTCATATACAAATCCGAACCTTTGTTTTGTGTAATGCGGTTTGTGAAAGTCGGAGAATATGAAGGTGTGTAACATAAAATAGTTCTGATATAATCTTCATAAGGTAACCAATATATTCACTTTAAACTGCAAATGTTTATAGGTGCACCATGTATCGAAAACACATTGGCCTATTCGAAGATCTTTATAAAACCAAAGTTCAAAGGACTGGAGCATCACCAGGCTATGTAAGATTTGATTATGTAAAAATAACTTTATACACTTTATATATGATTATGTATGATGTTAAAATAATTTTGTTTCATACACTTTATATATTTACAGGTTCTGGATGTTATTACATAAACCATGTGATGGAGCATTAAAGGGAGAGCTCAGGGACTCAGTCATAAAGAATGGACTCAGAAATGAAGATACATTGGCTTAATGAACTTTTTGTATATGCAAACTTTAGTATAATTTTGAATGTTTATAGTACCAAATACAATGGTCTAAATAGAAGTACATTTATGGGTTGCTTAAAATATTATTTTAATGGTCTAAACGAAATTATATATTAGATTGTCCTAAATTATTATATCAAGGTAATTAAAATTGACCGTAACAATTGTATTTAGCTCATTTAAAACTTTGTTACGGTCAATTTGGCCTTAAACTTTGTAAATGGACTTTAAAATTTCAATTAAACTTAAAAAATGGACTTTAAAATTTCAATTTATATTTTGCATATGTAGAGTAATACTATAAATATTTTATTATTTTAAAAAGTGAAAAAATAATATTTAATATGAAACTTAAAAAAAATAATATATATTTGAATATACGAACTACTATAAAACTAAAAAAAAATAAACAGGTTTTTAAAATATAATAAAATTTGATTCAACATTTTAAAGAATTAATTAGTTTTTTTTTTCTATTCAGTTCCTGCCCGCACAAGCGTGCGGGTAACTCTCCTAGTTCTTATTATTTATATGGTTTTATGAAGATATTAAAAACTTTTAAAAATAAGTAAAGATTTTGAAGATTTTATAAAGACTTTTCAAAATAAGATAGATCTAGTCATCATAATAGCTGCCATAGACATTACCCAATACGTAACAAAAGGTTGATATAAAGATATGTTGAGTATGAGAGATGAGGACAGAGCAAGCTATGAAATATATATCCCAAAAGACCCACGTTTTCATTTTTCAACAAAAGAAAAAAAAAAGTCATGGACTATGATTCACGAATCTCTCTATTTGATGAAAGTGTTTTCATGACTTTTTCTATGAAGAAGATGATATAAAATCCTAAACCAATAACATAATAATTGAATTCATTAACAATTCAAGATTCTTTTGTTTTATTTGAATATCAGAAAACTTTTAATGACTTTATAAAACTCTTAATCTAATAACACTAGATTTATGAAGATTTTAGATAACTTTTTACAAATCCACAACTAATAACGCTAAATTTTAAAAGAGTTTGAAAAAGTCTCGATTGAATAACAACATATTTTACATAACTTTTAAAGTCAATAAAATTCTATTTAATTCTCAAACCAATAACCCCCTAAATCGACTTTTTCATACCTGCATAAATGAACTGTGTTGAATTTATACATTAAACTTATATATGTGCTAAATCATATATGCTCTTTTCAAGATTTTGAATTTCAAACCCGAAATAACTAAGTTTGTGTGCCAAATAATACAAACACTTGCAAATTGTCTCGCGGTGTTATATAATGTTTGTCATTTCTTTATATTATATTGTATTCTATTTATTTTTTAATAAGCAATTTAATTAGACATAAGATTCAAAGAATTATTTGTCTTGATATTATTATCTACATATACTGTTTAACAGTTTTTCTTTTTAAGATCTCTGACTATGAGACGAAAAAAGCATTCAATTACTTAAAATAGCTCACATATTTTAAAACTATTAAATATTTTATTTATAATTAAACCTGAAATTTCGAATGCAAAAATCTGAACTGAAAGCACATGATAGATCTGTGGTGGAACTATCGGATGTCTTAGTTTGCCTTTTAAGATATAGCTAACAGCCTTACAAATAAATTTTGCTCAAGTCCTTTCATTTTCTTCTGTGATGGATCTTTCTCTTTTTTTCTAAAGCCAAAAGTGAAAAGTTTCATTATTGTAGTAATAATTTTAAAAGTTCTATACAAATACAGGCAGCACATGTATAAAGTGAGATAAAATCTCTCCATAAAGTGATTATCTCAATCGCTTTACATGCAACGGTAGACCTAGTAAGAAGTTAGGAGGGTCAGCTGGCCTTCCTAATATTTAAAATTTATGTGTTTAGACCATCTGTAATGATTTTCTCTAATCTTTCCTCTATAATAGAGGATTTCTATAATAGAAATGAGTTTTGCTCCAATGGTTTTCTCTATTTTTTTCTATAATCCAAATAGATTCTATTTTTACTTTACAATCAGTGGCGGAGGTAGAGAAGTATTAGGGGCGTCATATGACACCAATGAAATTATAAAATTTGGTTTAGCTTTTATTAAAATAATTAATTGTACATGTCTAATCAACTTGTTGACACCCCTCTGAAATTTAGTTGACACCCTTCAAATAAAAATATAACTCTGGCTACTCTATGATTTTTTCATATTTGGTTTCTATTAAGGTTTTTCTATAATTTTAAGATATTAACATATGATCATTGGGCTTTATTGACAAACTGTTAGGCTTAGGCTTAACAAAATTTTAATCGATTGTATATTTGTATGGTTAAACATAATTATAAGTTGATCAAAAGCATAATTTTTCAAAAACTTGGACTCTTCCTCTTCCATCTTCATCTTTAAAATGTTTTTAAAGTATGAGTGAGCTTAGAATTTATATTTATAATGAACTTTTGTAATAACATTTTTTTAATATAACCTTTTCTTTAAAAAAAAATATTATGACACCCATAAATAAATTTTCTGGCTCCACCACTGTTTACAATTAACACCTTATATTTTTAAAAATTGCAAACTAACTCATTTCACTTTAAATTTTGTAACACTTTCATAAAATTATCTTTTGCAAATGGTAGTCTCAATATTTTAGAATAAATATTTATACTTCAATTTATATTATTAGTTCTTAAAAATACTTATTTTATTTATTTTGATCATAAATAAAAGAAGTTAAAGATTAAGAGGACTACTTTGCAAATAAAATAGTTCACTTCTATTTATAGAGGAAAAAATAGAGTTCTTCTATAAAAAGATAAAAAAAATAGTAATCTCTATTATAGAAGTGAAAATATAGTACCATTGGAGCAAAAATTACTCTATAATAGAGTATAGAGGCAAAAATAGAGTACCATTGGAGATGCTCTTAGTTCTTAAAATTTCTCATAATATTTAATTTTTTCTGCTTTGCACCTCTTAAAATTACAAATAGTATGTGTATAATCTTTTAAATGTGGTTCAATTTCTTTATATTTTGAATTTATTATTTACATGTTTTACATATATTTTATGTATTTGACCCCTGGTTTTTTCATAAACAAAAATTTTCTTGATTTATTGTTTCTAAAATCTTTAATAACAGTTTTACATTATATATTGACCCGGGTAAAAAACAATTCCTGGACAAGTTGGTTCTTATCTTTTGCAGGGCGTCTCCAGCTTATCCAGTCAGTTTTTACAAGCCTCACAAGTCTCTGGCTCTCTGCTTTTCGGCTACCAAAAAAGTGTACTACGGAGGTTGAAAGTCTCTTCTCGGCTTTCCTATGGTCGGGACCAACTCTCAGTACTAGGAAAGCAAAGGTAGCTTGGTCTGATGTCTGTAAGCCAAGAAAGAAATGAGGCTTAGGTATTCGGTTACTCTCGGAATTGAACACTGTTAGTCTCTTGAAACTTATTTGGCGGCTGCTCTCGGCAAAAGACTCATTGTGGGTGAATTGGTGTCACACAACTTTACTTCGGGATAAAGCTTTGTGGTCCGTTAAGGAAAAAACAAGCTCAGGCTCATGGATATGGCGTAAACTCTTGAAATATAGAGACAAGGCCAAGCTATTTCACCAAAAGGACGTGCGTTCTGGAACCGATACCTCTTTCTGGTATGACATCTGGTCCCCCCTTGGGAGGTTCATTGGCCTATCAGGATCTCGTGGTATCATTGATATGAGTATATCCCTCCACAGTACTATCGCTGCAGCCCTCTCCACACATTGTCGACGTAGACATCGCGTTCCTGTTCTAAATCAGATTGAGGATGCGATGGCCTCTCTTCGACTAACTTCTAACAATGATATCTCACTCTGGAAAGCAAAAACTGGTGTTTTCAAGACAAAATTCGCTGCACATGATACTTGGCACTTAGTAAGGCAGAAACTCCCGGTCTGTGAATGGTATAAGACTGTCTGGTTTAAATACTCTACCCCTAAATACTCCTTTATCACTTGGCTCGCTATGCGCAACCGGTTAGCAACGGGGGACAAAATGCTAATATGGAATGGCACATGTGTACTCTGTGCGGCGGCCGTCAAAACACGAGATCACTTGTTCTTTTCCTGTCCGTACTCCTCCCAAGTTTGGTCAGCTCTCACTGGGAAGCTCCTGGGTAGCCGGTTCACAACAAGTTGGAACTCCCTCTTGCCCATACTTTTTGATACAGCTGGCCGCCTACACTCCTTTGTGTTACGATACACTTTTCAGCTCACACTCCATAGTCTTTGGTCCAAAAGGAATCGCCGGCGTCATGGTGACTCCACAACACCACCCCAAGTTCTCATTGCAATGATTGATAAACATATTGGAATCGACTAAACACCATGACAAGCATTCCAGTGAGAGCTATTGATTCCAAAACCATAGTTACTAGCTATTGATTTATTAACACTTCTACTTTACTACTCAGATTGAAGCTGCATTTATTGTAAAACAATCTTTTTTGTTGAATAGAATTTTACATTCATACAAAAAAAAGAGAGCATAAAGTATAGAGTTCGTTAACTTGGTTCGGTTAACCTATATCCCTGGGACCAAGTCTAAAAACCATTCACTAAAAAAAGGCCACAACCTACAATTGTTATATGACATTCACCACTCTTTCCTAGATTTACAATGAAATTATGAAAGAAAACTACCACCCATTGTCTTTTCCGACTAGTGTAGCTTCAACAAACCAACTCTGTGAATCTTGTGATGTCTTACAGCCAGTGCCGGCGTTGATGCAGTGCAAGCGGTGCTTTTGCACCAGGTTTCATTTAAAAAAAAAAAAATTTAGGAGGCTTTGAGCCCTCAAAGTTTAATATTTTTGATAAAAATGATTCTAAATTTATGAAATCTACAATTAACACCTTAAAAACATCAATTTCTTTTTTTTTTTTTGCACCATGTCCAACAACAACTTGAGCCGGGCCTGCTTACAGCATCAACACATCAATGTAGTCTTCTGCGACGACTACAGATTCCCCAGAGATACCACCAACAGCAGATCTTCAATCTCTTCTGGTGGGGCGACGTCACACACACGCCTGTGTGTCTCTGTCAATAAAACCAAGATGCGCAACCTTTTCTTTTCGCAGTTGCGTTCTATTTATATTCTTCAAGAACCCTAAGCTCCCCACGCTTGGGCTTCCCTTTGATAACAGGGCTCATGTCACTTCTCTTATGAACTCGAAGCACACATGGCATTTTTCTACTTTAGGATCGTCACTTTATATTCTTCTTTCAGTTCATGTCTGTTTCTCTCTACAACCACTCTTTAAAACTAGTTTCTTGTGTCACAACAGACGTAGACGTTTGTCTTACACATACTCTTCTGTTATATCATGTATCAACTCTTGTGTCACACACTTCCTCTGTTGCCGTCTTCATCAACATAGCTCGAGTATAACAACCAGTTACAACTACGCTTTCAATACATTCAGGAAGAAACCAAAAAGAAAAAGAAAAAAAGAATTACGACTCTATATCCATTTTGGGACGGGAAAACTTATTTTTTGTTTTGGGTTTTACAGTGGCCCATAATACAAACTTTATGACGTTAAACTTTACAACACCAATACACCATTACAACGCGCTGGTTTATTCAATAACAATTTATTGGGATTTATTATAACAACATCAATAACCAACGGACAAAGCGCAATAAAATGTTTAACACACAAACATCAAACCCCAGGACACAAAACTAGTAGCATTCATAGAGTTTAATATTCATTTCTACGCAGAAATACATACTGCCTTGAACGAATTTGGTCTCGAGCGTAGCAATCCCACGAGTCATGAGGAAGTCACCAGTCCCACCAACGATCGATAAGTCTCTGGTTAGCTCCATCTCCATAGCATACGGATTAGCACCCATTATGGTAAATGTCCCTTTGTGCATCGTCGAATTGAATACCAATGTCCAAGCAACCCAAGCGTTGAAATTCATCTTCATGTTGTAGAAGTAGAAGCCTTGGGCACGAGCCACTGGTTCCGAGAGATAGTTCTCGTCCATTGTCACAGGGTTGTCCATGATCACAAACTTCCCAAAGTTGAAGTCTCCGAATCCTATAGGGTTCATGATTGATGCTGACGTGGCATTAGCCGCATTATTACCATCATAGGTGATGTCATGGAGGTAGAGGACGAAATGCTTGCATGGTTTCATTAGGTCGAATGACTTTTGTACACACGAGACAGCATTGGATTGGAGAAGTAAAATGGATAAGAAGAAGGATAATACTTGTTTGTAGATTGGCACTTTCATGGTTAGAGAGTAGAGTATTTAGTAGAAATGACTAGTATATTGATTTTGTGGGTATGAAGTGGGCGTTAAAAACCTTTATTTATATAGTACATAATTAAAATGTTTTATTGTTCTTTTGGTATAAAGAATGGGGTTGAGAGACGCACATTGGTTTTGTTGATATTTTTATTTTTCTTTAGCTATATTGCCAAAACCATTGAATTAAAATCGAACTTAAGATTTCAGGACACTCGTCACTCGGATAGTTACTGATGGTTCAACTACCATTCGTCTTGCTTTTATTTACCCGAAGCCATTTCATTTCCATTTAGTAATATGTTAAGTAACAATGGAGACTTAGTTTCCAAACATTATACTCAACCTCAAAAATTGGTTAGATCAAATAAAACACAAAGTACAAAGAGCTAAAGAATTGACAACTAACCCGTATCAGCTCCTATGAAATGATTGATCTCAGTTGGTTTAATTTATACATGTAAGACAACTAGTTCGTTGTGGGCTACACAATATTTGTCTTGTTTTGGTAACGACAAGAAAATATGTTCATGCTGAATTTTCTTGATTCCTAGTTTAGATTTCAATGTACATCAACAAGAAGAAATATTGTAGTTGGAGTTTAGATCTAAATGAGTCTCCAAAATTTTGAATTTTCCATAGAGATTTTATCGGATGTCCCCGAAGAGATAAAACTAAATCTTGTTACCTATTTTAACTTTCACATAAAATCATAACAACTACAAACAAAGTCTTCACACAAAGCAATCTAATCTTTAATTCCGCCCAAGTCCCAACACTAGTTTTTGTAAAGTACAATTAGAAGTACGTGGAAGAAGAAACATATATTAAGAGGATTTAACAAAAATTTCTATATTTTTGGAAGAAGAAACATAAAATTTCCATATTTTTGCCCAATTAGTGACAAAAAAAAAAAAAAAGAAATGAAATTATGATCTTTTTAGATAATAAAGAAAAAAACCAAAATATGTTTTTGAAAAAAAATCCGACCTGCCGGAATCGAACCAGCGACCTAAAGATTTCAGCAATTACTACAGTCTTCCGCTCTACCAACTGAGCTAAGGTCGGTCTTTGATTAGGTTAGAATTAAAATATATTAAACGTTTAATAAAGATCGAGTTTGCCTAAACGCTGTAAGCTTACTTAACTCAGTAGTGACTTATGGAGTAGGGACTATGGTCTAGAAGAATTTGGGGACATAGATTGATAAATTACCAAAAAAAAAACAAAGATTTCATCTAACAATAGTTATCTAAACTTTCATAAAAGCAAACCAAATCCAAAACCTTAAACCCGGAACTATGAATGTGGTTTCCTAAAGGATAAAAAACAGAGCATTCTTGTTACATACATGTTCGTTCACAAAAGGGCTTTTACAATGGCTTCTAGTTAGGAAACAAACAGAGCATAACAACAAGACTACTAAAACTAAAGAACTTGGACATTCAGACTCGCTGTACCGACGAAAAAAAAACACTAATCACGGTGCATAGTAAGTAGTCCATTAAAAAAAAGACAGGCCAAGATGTATGTGCAAGCTTTACGAATTTAGGAGAAGAAGAACATTAACACGCGTAAAAACCTGAATAACGACGATGTAAAAACCCTGCTGTACGATTACATGATTCTTTTACCCATTCAAACTTGCCTAAACTTAGAAAAATAAGAATTGACAGGATCACAAAACACACTTAAAAGAGTGGTGAGTTCTTTACTCTTAGTCTCTACTGCTCATTCTGAAAATGATACGACCTTTAGTTGAATCATAAACACTCATTTCGACTTTCACTTTATCCCCGGGGAGTATCCTTATGAAGTTCTTCCTAATCTTACCACAAATGTAACCAAGAATGTTGTCCCCATTCTCCAAATCAACTCGAAACATCCCATTAGGTAGTGATTCTGTAACCAAACCTTCGATTACGGTTTTGTTGCTCCCTTCTTTAACAGGCGGCTTGGCGGGTTTGCTTCTGTTAGCTCCACCTCTACCTCCACTAGCTCTCTGACAACGTATCACTGGTCTGATACTCACTGAATTGCTTGCACCAAAGTTCATTTGTCTGTTTACAAACACAAAATACAAACAAAACAGTTAGCTGAAAGATTGTTTCAAAAGATGATCCTAAGCAAACCATCAAACCAACCAAAAGAGTCGATTTTTATTCATCAAAACAATTAAAATAACCAAAAAAATCGATTTTTATCATCAAACCAAATTAGCAAACTGTAATTGAAGGAACTAACTTCACTTCGAGTGAACAAACAGTGATGTTAATTCATCACGAAACTAATTTTGAAAAGATGAAATGGGAAGAATCGTGAAATTGAGAAGGCTAACCGAATCAAAACCCCGTCCGTGAACCTGAACTGACGGGGAGGAAGAAGAAGTTGAGGACGGAACGTGGAGCAGAGTTGAAGCATTGTGTATCGCTGCTTCTTATCTTCTTCAAATCCCTAAAGCTTTGTTTCTTTTGTTTTTTTAAGTTTTATCAATCCTCTTTTGAAACGACCACAAGCTTTGTCAAAAAGCCTTTGGTCCAAAATTGGCGTTACTACTAGGATGTGATACGCTGCGTTTAATGGAGGCAACTGCAATTACATAAAGGCCCAAACTCTCTATTCTTTGATCTTAATTTACACTTCCAAGTTTTCCAAGTCATACGGTGCTCCTTGGCTAGTTTTCTCTAAACAAAATCAAACATTTAAACTCCCAAAATCAAATAAAGTAGACACATATGTCTCCTCATATGTTATCAAATTGCTCACACATATCAAAACAGAACTGTTTTACAATATTTCAGAAACACTTCTATTCTATTGTCTTGTACGTAGTTGAGGCGAATGAAATATGAGGTACACTAAAAAGGAACATCACCAACACATTGACCATGTAACACCTTTTTATGGCTTATGCTGTCTTCTTCACCGAACGAAGCCTTCTTTATCAACTATCATATTCACAGTCGTTATCTTATTTTATATATGTTGAAACCTTTTCTACAGGGCTGTAGACATTCCAAGCTAAGCCTCATTTTTTTTGCTACAACCTTAATCCATCTCCTAACAGATTTATTCCTGCTGGTTCCTTCTTTGTCTCCTTGGATAATTTCTTCAATATCACTACTAGTTTCCTCCTGATCTGCATGGATAACTTCTTCGATACTACTACTACTACTACTACGACTATCATTACCAATCCAACTACTACCAAAGTAATGAGGAGCTGATAGAGACCGAAATTGCGATGTCTCATGAGGCTCCAAGAACTGTAAACCGCATTCTTTTACTTCGCATCCATTAGGGCCGCGACTCTCAAAGGAAACCATCATCATTTTGATTGGCCGTCGAAGCTCCCATTGCGTTGGAGGATGTGGTGGCAGTAATCCAAACTCGCACATGCAAAGATGATCACTTTCAAGAAATGGAGCATCAAGACGCTTTGGCACAGAATACGTTCTCGGTTCACACAATACTTGTTTGTAGAATTTTATATCACAACCTTGAAAAGATTTTCCCGCTCCAAGCACGAGGCATACCTTAAATCTGTTGAACTTTGAAAGATCAACCTTATCTGAATGGATCATTATTGAATTTCCCGTACTTCGAAAGGNCGCGACTCTCAAAGGAAACAATCATCATTTTGATTGGCCGTCGAAGCTCCCATTGCGTTGGAGGATGTGGTGGCAGTAATCCAAACTCGCACATGCAAAGATGATCACTTTCAAGAAATGGAGCATCAAGACGCTTTGGCACAGAATACGTTCTCGGTTCACACAATACTTGTTTGTAGAATTTTATATCACAACCTTGAAAAGATTTTCCCGCTCCAAGCACGAGGCATACCTTAAATCTGTTGAACTTTGAAAGATCAACCTTATCTGAATGGATCATTATTGAATTTCCCGTACTTCGAAAGGGGAAGTATGCAGGTACTTGTTCACCAGGTAAGGTAGCAACTTTGTATGCGGACTGGTGGATGTAAACTGACTGGTGGATCTTTTCTTGTGCTCTCTGATCTAGCTTTAAACAGTTAGTGAAATTCAGGGTGATGCTTCTGTTTTGAAAGTGGCCATGTAGTCTTTGAAGTGACTTGCAGTTCACAGCTGTTAAGGCGGATACTGAGCCTGGAAGCTCCGGTAGCGATATAATATTGATACAATAGGAGATGTCAATCATGTTCAGCCGACGAAGATATTTGAGGTAGCTTGGAATAGACTCCAATTCTAAATTTCCTCTCAAACATAGCCTTTCTAAAACATAAGGAACGTGAACCAATCGCTTTACCTTAGTCCTCTCCATGCAAATTTCTACAATTTTACTCCAATATTCAACTGATGGAGGCACTGTAGTGATCGAAGTGCCTTTTATTTTGAGAAGACGGATATTGGTTGAAATCTCTGGAAAGGTCTTCAATCGAGCGCAATATCTTAGGTGGAGGAACTCTAGAGATGATAAGTTGATGTTGGTTGGGATGATCTCTAACTTTTGGCAACAAGACATCTCTAACAAAAACAGATTTTGAAGGTTTTGTATAGATGAAGGAAGCTCTACCAAAGACTCACACCAACCCAAATCCAATGTGTTTAGGTTTGTTGCTTCCAAAAGATTTGGAAGGATTTCCAATTTCCGAGAGTTATACAGATTCATTATCTTGAGGTTTCTAAGCGGCTGCACATAAACACAAGCACAAAGGACATCATATCAAGACAGAACACAAGACTCATAAAAAACTCAAACTATGCAAATTGAACAGTGAACGCCCAAAAAAAAAAAATTATATCATCTCTATATCATTGGGAAAACGATCTAGAAACTATACAAAATTGAAAATTGTAACAATAAATATCATAATCCTACGTTAAACTGAGATTGGATTAAACATAGTATGTAAAAGACATAGATCGACCACTCTATTCCTTGCAATTGTTGGTATTGGATTAGAAACCTATAAATCAATTAGTTAAACTTTGGAAACAAAAAATTATATATATATATCTAACCTGAACTCCACTCCATAGCTTCTTAAGCTTGCTATGAGACATGTTGAGTTCGACAAGACATTCGGGTCGAAAGCGAGAAGGGAAATACTCGAGAGGATATGCATCCCACTGTAATAACCTCAATTGCGGAAGATAGCTTAACCCTTCTTCTGGTAACAACAACTTGACTTTCATTTTATCATCTACAGGGCTACTCATATAGAATTTTAGATATAAGAGGTTCCTCATATCTTCAAAGGTTTTCTCACTTATATAGAACTCCTCTTTGATCTCACTCATATCTAACGATATACCTAATACAGTTCCCGTACCCTGCAAAACAAAAAAGTTTCAGAAAGACATATATAATTTTATATAGGAGAGCGATGTCTAAGCATAACCATAAATTTGAATATATGAAACTGTAACAGTTGATGAGATATGTTATCACAATTTCATGATTCTAGTTGTTTATGATATTTTATTTAGTTCTATAAATAAAATTCGTCTAGAGTTTTCATATTTTACATTTCATATTCAAAAAAATTATTGGCTTACTCTCTAACATATATGTTGATGCAAATTCTTGATAAAAAAAAAAGTTACTGGAATTGTTGCTTTGGTGTCTTAAAAAAAAAAAGAAGAACTTACAGTATTATTTGCAAGGACGCCACACGTCTCTCTAGCATTCATCAAGAACTGACGTTTTCCTGGCTCGTAAAGAGATTGCTCTCGAACAACTTCTCTCCCCAATTGTCGAAGTAAGGAGTGCATCTCGACTATACCATTCTCATATATTTGTATGAGAGATTTATCAGCCAAGACTTTAAGTCCAAAACTAACATCCGAGTCATTGTTAGCTATGACCATCTCTTTCACATAGTTTTTGTGATGACCGCTAAAAAGACATGCAATATGAAGAAATAAAGCTTTGTCATCCTTATGTAAGCCATTATACCCGACTTTTAATACTTTCTCTATCTCTCCATCTAGTCGATTTTTTAGCGTAGGCAGGGAAAACTCCCACTCCTCCTTACTCTTTCCACGCATAAACGAACCAAGAACGCGTAGACCCAGAGGAAGATGACCAGCAAGAGCTGAAATCTCAATTGCAAGGTCCTTGAAATTATCTGATGGGGAGCTTTGATTAAAAGCATGCTGGCAAAATATAGTAAGAGCTTCTTGTTTTGAAGGATAAGCCACCTTGTACATGTGGTTGATTTCGTGTGAAACCAAAAGTTGTTTGTTTTGAGTTGTCACGATGATTCTGCTCTTGTTACCAAACCATTGAGTTTCCTTTGCTAAGGCTTTGAGTTGCTCAATATTGTCCACATCGTCAAGAATAACTAGAACTTTCTGGTTCTTTAGCCTTTCTTCGATGGCGCCTAAATGACGAATTCTCAAATCCTTATGATCAAGAAGTTTGGACAAAAATCTTTGTTGTAAACGCAGCTTCAAACCATAGTCATCAAGGTCAGCTTCACCATTATAACTTTCTTTAACATTCTCCATAAATATAGAAAGTTTGAAGTTCTCATGATATACATTATATAAAGCTCTAGCTATGGTAGTCTTACCAACGCCTGCAGGACCCCATATCCCTACTATCCTCACTCCTTGAGACTCAAGGCATAACAAAGAGTCCATCTTTGCAATGTGAGCTTCAATTCCAACCAAGTCATTGTAATATTTTGATGGCGTTGCATTTAATAATTTGTTTAGTACATCCTTGGTTATTTCTGTGATCATATATGCTTCATTGTCCCTGACGATTAAAAATAATATCATTCGAATACCTTCTAACAATTAGTGTAAAAAAAACTATATTATCTCGAATTTTAGTCTAGTACCACACTACATTTTAAAATTTAATCAAACGAAAATAAGATATATAAAAACTCACCAATCTTGAGGATGATCTCCAACAATATTGGCAGCATGAGTCAACGCCTGCCTCCATTGGTGTTGTTGCTCTTCCGTCTTACCATAACAAGTTTCCAAGAAAGTTATTCCAAACTTTCCGGTCTGTTTCCTTACATGAGATGGATCCACTTTGTAGAAAACCGGCATCACTTTTTGTCCTTGTTCTTCCTTACATTTCAATATCTCGACCAGCTCGTCCAAACACCAGCTTGATGAAGCATAGTTCTCTGAGAACAAGACTACTGAGATCTTAGATTCTCTAATGGCTGCTCTGAGCTCTGGACCGATCGTGTGGCTTCTTTCGATATGGTCATCTCTGAATGTCACTATTCCTTTACTTTCAAATTCTTTGAGCAAGTGGCTGAGGAAGTTATTACGGACATCTTCCCCTCTGAAACTTGGGAAGACGTCGTATCTCCAAGAGTTTGAAGAAGAAAATGCCATGGGTAGAGAGGAAGGATTGAAGATAATATTTTGGTATCTTTCTTCTGTTTGTAGTTTCTTAGAAGAGCAATTAATGGAATCACATATCCTGCCAAAGTTATAATATAAGACTTTCAATGAATTGACTTGGTAATTTCGTTTGTATTATCATATTGCAAGTGGACCCTTGTACATATAGAACAGGTCAACATACAATTTGTACATATCAACTTGTTCTACATATACAAGGGTCCAGTTGCAATATGATAATGCAAACTAAATTACCAAGTCAATTCATTGAAAATCTTATATTATATCTCTTTAGACTTTTTAAGTCTTTGTAGACTTTCACAAAAAAAAATTAAAGAAATTAATAAACTATATATGGAAAGATATAAAAAAAGTTTTGTTAGAACATTTCAGAAATATTTTTTTAAATAATTAAGGGTTGATCTAAATTTAATCCTGTTTTAAAATCTCCGCCTAGCACCGATTACATCTCGTAAAATCGCTAGACTCACCTTCTCTACTTCGATTAATGACTAATCTCCGCCTAGCATTAATTATTGATTATGTCTGTTTAATTCGATTATAAACCGTCTAATCCGATTACTCCCAGCTTAGGGGCTGTTATTGAATAATGGATTTTAAAAGAATTTGATGTATTTTGGAATCCAGTGTTATTCAATTAGGTATTTAAAAAAGTACATTAAAATCTGCTGTTATTGGATTATGGATTTATTTGATGGATTTTAGAATTCTTTAAAAATACTGTTATTCAATGTCCATTGGATTTGGTGTTATTTTAGATTTCAACGTATTTCACTTCAAAAAGATGAACAAACATAATCCCACATATTTTTCAAGTATTTCAATCTCTTTATCTTTCTCTCTTTTTTCAAAATTGATTCAAGAGATTAATCTAAGAATTAAGAAATAAAATATAGTTATGGCCAAAAGACCACTGTGATCTTTCATTTTAGGGTTTGACACAGTTTGCAGATCCTCAGATCTGATTCTGCCTATCAAATTAACTGTTTACACAATTTCACTGGTTTTTCTTATATCTCTGGTTTCATTTTGATTGAAGATGTTTGTTCCTCTTGTTTTTGTTTCATTTGATTGAAGAACAGGGGAGAAATCACATAGAAAGAAAACCCTAAAAGATTGATTTTCCATCTCAGATCCAAAAAATCAAAACTCTTAACAGCTGAATCAAACAACAAGAGTCTCCAGCAGAGATCCACCACCATAAATCAAGAAGAAACCCCAATCAGATCTCCAACTCAGATCGACAAAACCAGAAAATATTGCCGGGACATATTTTTGTTTTATTTGATATAATTATGAGTAATTTATTTTATTTTTATCTAACTTCAAAAATAATAAAATCTAATGACTTTCAAATCCATTAGTAATGTCATTCAAATCCACTAATAATGACAACAATATCACGTTAAATGAATTAGAAAAGTTTTGAATTCTAAAATCCACTAATAATTGAAATCTATTAAAATCCTTGTTCAATAACACCCCCTTAGTTTTATGTATACAGATTATTTTTGGAGCTAAATATAAATTAAATATACTTTTTTGTTATTTAGACATTTAAATTAAGAGTTTGTGATGTTTTACAATAACTAATGCACAAATTTTTACATCATAAAATTTTATTTTATAGTTACGTTTTTATGTGGTTACCTTAATTTTAAAGATAATACTATAGTTTTATATTTTATGTGATGTTTTTCTTTTGACATAAATAGAATTATACATATATTTAATATTATATATTTTATTTTATTTTTAATTTAATAAAATAAACCTAAATTAATCTCCAATTAATCTTTAATCTCTAATTTTCTCGTTAGACGCTATGCGGCTATGCCCACCCTGACCGTGTGACTAGCATCTAGCGATTTATGAAACAGGGGATTTAAATGTCCAACTATGTTATTCGTTAATTAGCCAAATTTTTCCAACTATCTTTCCGCTAAATTATTTCTAACTACATTTTGTAATTATAATTTACCATTTGTGATTTGAGACCTACCCAAGGATTCGTATGGTATGGGGGAACAAAAAATACAACAGAAGGGTTGCCTGACCTACATGGCACACATCCGTGATCTGTTCGTATTGATCTTGAACGAACAAAGCCGTTAGTTAATCATAATATTATTGAATGTGTTAACAAAGTTATCAAACTTTTATTACGTGTAAATTTTCTTTTGATATAATAAAAACTACGAAAGAAAAACAGTCATCGGGTAATACCAAATAAATATCCAAAACAAGTAAATTCGGGTAGGAGAGTTTATCGGTTCGGATTTTATCACCATTCAGTTTCGTTTCTAAGCAATTTATGTTCGGGTTTTTGAAAAGAAAACTATAAATTTATTCAACTTGAATAATTTTATTTTACAAATTTATATTTTGACAAATATAAAGTATCATTTATTTTGACAAATATAAAGTATCAAGGGTCCCTGATATTAAATGTGTAAACAAAGTTACAAAACTTTATTACCTAATAAGCTAAGACTTTTAATTTTGTTTATAATAAGACACTTTCTGTAACAAAGGAAATAATCATCAGGGTAATACCAAAAAATCAATATCCTAAACAATTAGATTTAATTGATTTTGGAGTTTGATTGCTTTAGTAAATCTCAGCATTCAATTCTCACAGCTCCACTCTCAGAGGAAATGAATTTTGGTTTCCTAATGACTGGCTCCATGCATTGAATTACATCTCCGACTAATCATTCCATTCTCCCATCACAAGCCCACACTCGTTCCGTTTCCCAACCTGTTCCACGTCTTGTTTCTCCCGTTTCAGCGACGCGCACGGGCCTTCAAACACAACTTCTCCGCTACGCAACAGCCTCATCAGTCCGCTTCTACATACCCGACAATCCATCACTTTGCAACCCGCGATGCTCACTCCATCTTCTTCGGTTCTTCTCTTTCCTAAGATCTTGAATATGCTAAGCACCTCAACTTCACCAGCCACCTCCAGCTCCGATACTCCCGGTGCTTTCTCTACTATCAAGTTCCCAATGTAGAGAATCAATCATAGTGATTGCCATATCAATCACAAATGATGATTATCGACACAGATCTTCCTCTTATGTAAAGTCGTATATTTGCACATTCATTGTTGTAAGAATGCCCTAGCGTATTCTCCTTGTATAAATACTTCAGTCAAGAGCTCAATAAGAATCATCCTTTACATATTTCTTACATGGTATCAAGAGCAACGATCTAAACACAAAAAAAAAAAAAAATTCATTTCTTTTTCTCTTTCAGTATGAGCTCTTCCCCTAATGAGTCTGCTGCCACTGTCTCTGACACCATTGTTGCTAATGCTCACACCTTTATCAACATCAACATGAGTAATGTCCCTAAACTTACTCCCTCTAACTATCTCATGTGGAGTCTCCAAGTCCATGCGCTACTTGATGGCTATGGTTTTGTGGGACATCTTGATGGTTCTACCGCGGCTCCACCCACCACCACCACTGTTGCTGATGTCGTTACGGCGAATCCGGCGTTTCAGATCTGGTCACGACAGGATTGCCTCATCTACAGTGCTCTGCTTGGAGCGATTTCGTTGTCTCAACAACCGATTGTCGCTCGTGCCGTGACCACTCATGAAGTCTGGACAACTTTGGCGTCCACCTATGCCAATCCCAGCCGTGGTCACATCCTTCAGTTGAAGACTCAACTCAAACACTGGACCAAAGGTGACAAAACAATTGAGGTTTACCTTCAAGGTCTTGTCACCAGGTTCGATCAACTTGCCATTCTAGGCAAACCAGAGGATCTTGAAGATCAAATTGAGATGATTCTTGATGGTCTTCCTGAGGAGTACAGGCCAGTCATTGATCAAGTAGAAGGACGCGACACACCTTCGTCAATCACATACCTGCATGAACGTCTCATTAACCATGAATCCAAGCTTCTGGCGGCCACTTCCGCATACTTGTCTCCGGTACCTGCCTCAGCAAATGCGGCTCAGCGTCAACACTTCAACAACCAGCATTCTCAGAACCTTTCCTGATCCAACACTGCAAACGGGTCCTCTTCTCAGCACTCCACTCCGCCTGCTCATTTTCACCCGAACAACCGTGGTTCTCGTCCATATCTTGGTCGTTGTCAGATTTGCGGAACACAGGGACACAGTGCTCGTCGGTGCCCTCAGTTTCAACCACTAACGACACAGTCCAACTCACACTCCTCACCATGGCAACCTCGTGCCAACCTTGCTGCTAGCGCCCCGCTCAATGCAAATCAATGGATCCTTGATAGCGGTGCCACTCATCACATCACCTCTGATCTCCAAAACCTTGCTCTTCATCAGCCTTATCATGGTGGCGATGGTGTTGTGAATGCTGATGGCTCCAGCACTGCAATTACTCATACTGGTTCCCTCTTACTTCCATCCCCATCTCGTATTTTAGAAATACATAAAGTGTTATGTGTTCCTAATATCAAGAAGAATCTTGTTTCTGTGTACCGGTTGTGTAATGCTAATCAAGTCTCTGTTGGATTTTTCCCTACTCATTTTCAGGTGAAGGATCTCAGCACGGGGTCCCCTTCCTGCAAGGCAAAACCAATAATGAGTTATATGAGTGGCCAATGACTGCATCTCCAGCTGTGGTGTTATCTGTTACCTCTTCTTCAAAAGCTTCACTTTCTTCCTGGCACTCTCGGTTGGGTCATCCTTCTTCATCAATCTTAAATAAAATTGTGTCTCAATTTTCACTTTCAGTTTAATCTTGTTCCTCTCAAAAGACCTCTTGTTCTGATTGCTTACTTAATAAAAGCCACAAACAACCTTTTTCAAACTCTACTATCACTTCTACAAGACCACTTGAATTTCTTTTTACTGATGTTTGGAGTTCTCCTATTCTATCCATTGATAATTTTAAATACTACCTTGTCATTGTGGATCACTACACTAGATATACTTGGCTATACCCACTCAAACTCAAATCACAAGTCAAACCTACCTTCATTGCCTTTAAATCTCTTGTGGAGAACCGTTTTCAGACCCGGATCGGAACTTTATATTCAGACAACGGTGGTGAGTTTATTGCTTTACGAGAATTCTTGACAACGCACGGTATCTCTCATCTAACGACGCCGCCTCACTCTCTCCTGAGCATAACGGTATCTCGGAAAGGAAACATCGCCACATCGTTGAGACAGGCCTTACTCTTTTGTCTACGTCTTCAATGCCAAATACTTATTGGACTTATGCTTTTGTGACGGCTGTATATCTCATCAATCGGCTACCCACACCCGTTTTGTCAATGAGTTCACCGTTCAGCAAGCTCTTTGGAACACGGCTGAATTATGAGAAACTGCGTGTTTTTGGATGTCAATGTTATCCATGGCTTCGCCCTTATGCTAGTCATAAACTTGACAATCGTCCTCTGCCTTGTGTCTTCCTTGGCTACTCACTCACGCAGAGTGCATATTTATGTCTTCATCTCGCCTCGAGTCGTTTGTATGTATCTCGACATGTGACGTTTGCTGAAGATTCTTTCCCGTTCGTGCAGTCCGCCACAGATCCCATCACCGCCGTGTCGTCCTCAGAACTCACTCTTTTGCCACTTATAACTCCAATTCCAAGTCGGGTTTTGCCTTTGCAGTCGGGGTCGTCGCTCCCACGCTCAGACCTTCACTCTGTCTCCTCACCATCGCCGGGTCTGTCGTCTTCATCCTCTACTCAGGTATGTTCTTCGAATTCGTCTTCCTCTTCTCCTTCTTCTGTTTTTCTGTCTGAGCCCACTGCTCCAACAGATAATGGGCCGCAACCCACGGCCCAGCAACATCCACCACCAAATAGTCCAGTCCATAACACACCTTCAACCCATGAACCCATCTCCTCTTCCACTCCTTCCACAACGAACCAACCAGAAAATACAACCCTCTCCTCTAATCCTAATTCATCCCACAACACAAACCAAACCGAAAATTTAAACCAATCGTCCAGTTCTCACTCATCCCAAACCAGAACCCAAACCGCTTCCTCCGTTGATTCTCAATCCTCCACATCGTCATCTTCCTCCTCAACTCCGCTGCCACAGTTACAACCTGTTCTGGCCAATGCTCATCCGATGACCACCGAGCGAAGTCTGGTCTCGTCCAACCTAACAAGAAATATATTCTCACGTCTACACTTGCTTCCTCACGAGATTTTGAGCCACGCACTATTATCCAAGCTCTGCAAGATGAACGGTGGACGCGTGCTGCATCAACGGAAATCAATGCTCAACATGATCAACACACATGGGATCTTGTTCCACCACCACCTCCAACTGTTACGATTGTGGGATGTCGATGGGTCTTCACCATGAAATATAATCCAGATGGTACAGTGAATCGTTACAAAGCACGTCTCGTTGCCAAAGGGTACAATCAAAAAGCTGGTCTTGATTATGAGGAGACATTCAGTCCTGTAATCAAATCTACCACAATCCGTATTGTTCTTGATGTAGCTGTGGGTTGTGATTGGCCAATCCGACAACTCGACGTCAACAACGCTTTTCTTCAAGGTACTCTACAAGAGGAGGTGTATATGTGTCAGCCACCAGGTTTTGTAGATGCTGATAGACCTGACTATGTTTGCAAGTTACGGAAAGCAATCTATGGCCTCAAACAGGCTCCTCGTGCGTGGTATCTTGAACTACGCAACTATCTTCTCACTGTCGGGTTTGTCAATTCTATTGCTGATACTTCTTTGTTCATTCTGCGTCGTGGTCAATCAATTCTCTACATGCTAGTCTATGTAGATGATATTTTAGTCACAGGAAATGATGTCGCTCTTCTCAATATGACACTCGATGCGCTTGCAACAAGGTTCTCCGTTAAAGATCATGAAGAGTTACACTATTTTCTGAGGGTAGAAGCCATTCGTGTTCCAACTGGCCTCCATCTCAACCAACGAAAGTATATACTGGATCTCCTAGCTCGGACGAATATGCTTGAAGCTAAACCAGTGCACACGCCTATGGCCACATCACCTAAACTGACGATCACCTCCGGCATTCCTCTCGTTGATCCGTCTCAATATCGCAGTGTGGTTGGGAGTTTACAATACCTTGCGTTTACCCATCCTGATATATCGTTCGTTGTAAATCGTCTCTCGCAGCTTATGCACTCGCCTACTGACCATCACTGGCAAGCTACAAAACGCTTATTACGATATCTCAAAGGGACTACAACTCATGGTATTTTTCTCAAACGCAACAATCTTCTATCTTTACATGCATACTCGGATGCGGATTGGACAGGTGATTCAGTGGATTATGTTTCTACGAATGGTTATATCACGTATCTTGGTTATTCTCCTGTGTCTTGGTCATCTAAGAAGCAAAATGGTGTTACACGATCATCAACCGAGGCTGAGTATCGATCTGTTGCAAACACCTCGTCTGAGCTACGGTGGATATGTTCGTTGTTACAAGAACTTGGAATCATGATACTAGGATTTTTGTGTGTCTTATCCTAGCAGGTTCAATTAACCTTAAGTGTTGTAGTATTTAAGGTGTCAATCCAAATGGGATGTTGCTAGCAATCAAGATGCAATCAAGGAATCACAATTCAAGCCAATTCAAAAAGAGTGTTTTTTCTAACAATCTAGAATGACAAAAATGCAAACGGAAATGTGTTCTGGAACTAGAAACGAGAATGCAAGACAAGAAATGAAAATTAATAAAAACATAAACGAGTCTAAGCATAAACTAAAAAGCAAGAAGCGGAACAATCTCAGGAATGTAATATCAATCAAAAGGATAAAAGTCCTAAGGATGGGAGTAATTGATGTCGGTGGAGTATCCTAGTCTACAGAGTGTTTAACATGCCACAAGCAATCTATCCCTAAACAACGAACATCACAACTTAGCTAATCCAATCTCTTGGTAAAAGCTACTCAGACTCAACCACTTCCATACCTAGCTCTCGCTAGAGAAACGTGGTCGAGCAGGCATGACAAACAAGTTCATTCACGTCAACAAACATCCTAGACAACTAATCTCTTAGGCTAGGAACGTAAGTCTCTGGCACTAGTTGGTCAGGCATTTCATCGAACACCTTTTGGGTGTGGAAATGTCTCGAACCTAGTTCCAATTGATCAGAGAGAAACTAGTAATTCTAACTCTAGTCCAGAAGGGAATCATACAAATCAAGCTTAAACACCCTACATCCTAAGATCCTCCCCCTAATCTATCCCATCCTCAAGAACTAACGCACTACTCAGATCCGGAAATCATCATCAACAATACAAACTCAGAAAACATTGAAACAAGCATTCTTAGATAGGTAAAAAAAAAGATAAACAAGTTTGTAAAAGAAATCAAATGCAAATACTCAATGTATCAAAAGATATCTGAATACAAAGTCTGGGAACGGTTCTTGGTGGCTAGGGAAACCTTACAAAATAAAAACGAGATAAAAAACTTAGATCATGTCGCAAAGACTTAACAAAACGTATTTATAGTAAAGACATAAAATCCCTAAAACTTAAAACGACAAGATCAAGCGTCGGTTTGGGAATCTCCTGAAGCGTGTAGGATGGAACGTCTGCCTGACATGTGCGAACGAGTAATGGCTCGAGTGAGTGATGGCGTTGGCTCGAGTGGAGTGATGGCGTTGGCTCGACACGACAGCGCGACTTGAACGGCACGAAAGCGCAACTCGAACGGCACGACAGCGCGACTCGAACAGCACGACAGCGCGACTCGATCGACACGACAGCGCGACTCTATCTGGATGTATACGCCTCCACTAAAACGATGATAACCTTTGAACCACACCTCCGATTGGCTTGAAATAAACGGCATTGGAAAGATGACTCAATTCTCTACAATTTTGATGAAGACGTCGAAAGCTGAATCCCACGAAAGCGCGACTCGAACGGCACGACTCGAATGGCAACTCGATCAGCACAACAGCGCGACTCGATCGGCATGACAGCGCGACGCGAGCGGATGTGTGATGACGGAATGATGGCGCGACCCGAGCGGATGTGTGATGACGGAATGATGGCGCTACTCGAGACAGCCTGGCTCCAAAGTCTCCTAAATACCTGAAATACTCCAAAATGCACGAGGTATGCAAAGATAATGCAAGAACTACCTAAATATGAAAAGTGTACAAAAGAGAGTAGAAATTCATGCAAAACAATTAGTTATCCTAACTAGATGCGTGACAAAAACATGCTTAGCAGAGACAAAATATAGACATATCAAATCAACATCTCCTCCACGCCAACAATCTACTGTGATAACATTGGAGTTACCTATCTCTGTGACAATCCAGTTTTCCACTCTCGAATGAACACTACAAGAAAAAGAGATCATTGTGACGTTAGCTTGAGACAAAAAAAAATTGTGACAAATTTGTGACTTTTTAGATACTATGTTGTGACATTATTTTTTAGTCATAAATTCGTAATTATTTCGTCACAATATTATTACGGATTAAGTCGTCACTAAAAATTGTCACTATTAGCTACTAAATAGTGTCAATATTATTAATCGTAACAAGTGTGACGGTTTTACTACAAATATGTAGTTACAAATAGTGACGTTAATTTGAGACAAAATTATTTGTCACACATTTGTTATCTTTTAGATACTTTACTGGGAAGAAAAAAATTATAACAAATTCGTAATTGTTTGGTCATAATACTACGGTTACAAATTAATTTATGACAAAAAGTTGTCTCAAATATTTACAAAATTGTTACGATAATTTAAGTAATAACTATTGTAATGGTATTATGATATTTTTTTATCAAACATACATTGATTAACCAGTTAAATATACTTTTACAAAGAGAATGATCATTGTATTTTATTAAGGAAAATACAAACTACTAATTAAAATCTTTCTTTTATAAACTAATCAATTACATCTTGAACATTTGATAATAATCCTTAAAAACTGAAAATGATTGTATTGTTTATAAAGTAGATAACTATTTTAACTTATAGTTAAATATCCTTCATAAGTTTACTTCATATCTATCCATCTCATGTCTACCACTTAATTAATCTATGAAACAACATGAATATAAACAAAAAAAATTGTTATAAGACTAAATGATTGTTAAACTGTGAATAAATTTTGTTAAAATCATTTGAAAGGTACGTGAAAACATGTTATATTTTCATTAATTAGTGGCTAAACATAAAATATTGTTATGTTTCTTAATAATTAATATTTTTTATGTAGGTTGTCCAATAAATTCATGATTGCTGCTAATCCTGGCATAACTGGAGATAATCTAACCTTGCTTAGAGAAAAAGAATTTGCAAGTTGGTTACTATAACATGTAAGGAATTATGGTTATTTTAAAGCAGTTTATTATTTATTTATTTTTGTCAACAAGCACTTTGAATTTATGATTAAATAATTTTATTATATTTTAATTAAATTTAACAAAGCAGTTTAAGATACCATATACTAGATTTTTAATTTTTGGAAAATATTTTATTTTTATGAATAATTAGAATTTTAAGCGCCTAAAGATTTCCGAAATATTTAGTAATTTTTGGAATTTCCCTCTTAAACTATTTATTAGTATCCCTAATTCACGTGTATTATATATAAAGAATATACCTAATTCTTAAATTGTAACCCTAATTGATAACTTCATTACTCTTTCTTCTCGCCGCTTTGTTTCTCTCGTTCTCACCGATCACTCTTGCAAGGTTGGTGCCCATCTTTTTTATTTAATTGTTAGATTTATATTATGCAACCAATCGTTAAAATTATCCTTTTTTCTATTTTCATCTTTTTCTATTATCATGTTCCAGCACTTTGTTTACTAAAATATTGCATCATCATCGTATACACTTGCGGAGTGATTTGATTTTGACTAATCTAATGGATATATATAATTGTATATATAGATTTTCCATTTGACTATTCTAATCGATCTATATGTATATATTTAGATGGAGTGATTGTAGGAAAAATCGATGAAGATGTGCAAGAACTCTTTTCACAGAGAGAGTCTTCAAAATGCCAGGAATTGGCAATAGAGTCTAACCCAAAAGGAGAAATATGAAATTTATGTTAAGGTAATATTTATAGATTAAATTATGCATAGTTACATATTTTTTAATGAGTTAAAAATTTATTATTTTATTTGCATTTGAAAATGTTCATATACTTGTATGTTTTTTTATAGATTGCTGGAATATCAAAACAAGGCTGCAAAATGGGATTTCTATGTCTTTGGATGATTCATGATGTCTCCAAGCACTTGACATTGAAAACATCTATTCCTTCACAAGTTTCCAATGGAGTGGGTAGTTAATTAAGTTTGGTTTAGCTTAATTTTGTCTATTAATAATACTCCAGTTTTTTATATTGGTTTTGTTTACTTTAATTTATAAATTAATAAAAAAATTTATTATATAAGTTTTTTTGTAATTATTAATATATAGCTTATGTATCATTGTGACAATAATTTAATAAAACAATAATATTTAGAAAATAGGAGACGATGGTCATTAACTATAATCATTTTGACACTAATGGTTGGTCGTCATGAGTTAAACATTATAACGTAATAATAGTAACAAAATGCATTACGGTTTTGAGACTAAAGTTTTGTCATAATTGAATGACAGTTTTGATACATGTTCTTAGTTAGTAACCGTGACAGAAAAGCGACTTTTAACAGGTCACTAAGTGTGACATTTTGAGACTACAGTGGCGTCGTAATTAGTGACTAACTTGATACGTGATTTTGGTCATGAAATAAAACGTATTTGGGACGATAATTTTAGTAAGCAATTGTGACATTTTAGATACGTTTACAAATCGTTACATTTGGTGACGAAATAGATACATATAAGTTAGTCGCAACTCTTGTGACGTTTTAGTGACTAAAAAAAATTCACCAATCGTCACAGATACGTAACAATATTTTTATTGTGACGAAAAAAATATTATTGTGACGGAATATTACGTGACAGTGAACTCATTTTCTTGTAGTGGAAGCACATCGCTGTGGATTATCATTTTGTTCGTCAACAAGTGCAATCTGGTGCTCTTCGAGTTGTACATGTTACTACCAAAGAGCAACTAGCTGATGCCCTCACTAAGCCACTATCACGAATTCCTTTTCTCACCTTCGTCAACAAGATTGGAGTTACGCCGAGCCCCTCCATCTTGAGGGGGCGTGTAGAGAATCAATCATAGTGATTGCCATATCAATCACAAATGATGATTATCGACACAGATCCTCCTCTTACGTAAAGTCGTATATTTGTACATTCATTGTTGTAAGAATACCCTAGCGTATTCTCCTTGTATAAATACTTCAGTCAAGAGCTCAATAAGAATCATCCTTTACATATTTCTTACACCAAACATCTTCAAGAAAATGGTCAGACGGTGATGGAATACCTAAAGAGTTTATTATTGGTTACAATGCTAAAAGCTATCTCAAAGTTATAAATGTGAAAGGAAACGTAGAAGTTGGCATTGGAAATATTGAAACGGTTTTTTGGAACACAAAGGGGTACCTTGACGCTGGTTAATTTTGGTTCGGATCGGTTCATTTTAGATTACTTACTTCAATACGATTCGGATTCTCGTTTCCTAACCTATTAAAGAATGGTTGGTATTAATTATCTGATATAGTAGCTCATTTATTAGCACATTTATTAACTTATAAAAGAAAAGGCAGTGAGAAACTTGGGGGAATTTGCTGTTAAGAACCCATCAAAAAAAAATTGCAAGAAAGAAAGAAAGAAACAGTAGACTGATTTGAATTAATTATCAGATATTATCTATTATGAGCAATGAGATTATAAAGGAATTGTTGTCTCTCTTATTAATATATTTCATAAGATACAACATATAAATAATTAAAGTCATAAAGACAATTAATATTAGGGTTTTAGGTTTGACACCAAAGTAATTTATACTCTACTAATGGGTCGACAATTGATATCCAGGTAACGATATAATTATTCATAACATTATATTGTTTTACTAGAGCATTTTTACAATGCCATTTATTGGAAATTTGAACAACATCAACTAGGAAAAGAGAAAAGCAATAAAATGCCGAAATACAAACATCAATCCCAAAATAACAACTTAGAAAAATCAAACCCAAGACATGTATAGAGTTTAATAGTAACTCTAATGGTAACATTCATAGAGTTTAATATCCATTTTGAGACGGTAATACGTATTGTCTTCAACGACATCGGCTGAGAATGTTGCGATCCCACGAGTCATGATGAAGTCACCAGTCCCTCCAACGACCGAAATGTCTCTAGTCGGCTCCAGACTCGGATTTTCTCATGTTCAATGTACCTTTGTGTTGTGTTGAGTTGAATACCAACGACCAAGCGATCCAAGTGTCGAATTTTTCCTTACCGTGGACGAACCAAAGGCCTTGAACACGGGCCACCGGTTTCGAGAGAAAGTTCTCATCTATTGTGACAGGGCTGTCCGTGAGCACAAACTTCCCAAATTTGAAGTCTCCTAGTCCTCCTATAGGGTTCACAATTGTTGCTGAAGTGGCATTAGCCGCGTTATTACCACTGTAGGTAACATCATGGAGGTGGAGGACGAAACGCTGGCATGGTTTCGCTAGGTCAATTGATTTTTAGAAAGATGAGACGGGGTTGGATTGGTAGAGTAAAACAGTTAAGACGATGAAGGATGAGAATACTTGTTTGTAGATTTGTTTTCCCATAGCAGACTGTGTTAGTAGAAAATGAGTGAATATTATTGATTTATGAGTGTGATCAAAATAGAGTTTTCAGAACCTTTTATTTATAGACGTAATAATTCACGTGCCTTCCTTTTTTAGATATAATCCTTTTCTCGGTATAATCCTATTTGTAGGTATACGTCTTTTTCCCCTTCAAAAAAGAAATCTGATTGGGTTATTTTATCTATTTTAATAATTTAAAAGTTTTGATTCCCACGATTAAATAGAATAGAATTGCTTTCTTGGATATGAAAAGGGTTTTGTAACCTTTTACTCATTTTTTTTTTTTCAATCAAACATTAATTAAAATAAAAGATAACTCCCAGATTAGTTGCCCAAACTGTGGAAAAGAGTTTATAAAAGAAATTTTAGTAAATAACGATCTTGAAGAACGGGCTAGACAATCTGCCTTTACGTTGAGCTCTCGAGTGATCCTGGTCAGAGATGAAACAACCAGACCTTTTTTTTTCTTTTTAATAATTAAATACAATATATAATTAAGTATCCCATACTACTTAATTAAACAAACCAACCCACACCCGGTAACCAACCAATAATAAACCAACATCCAATTACATGCACAGCGGAAACATATCAATAATACAAAACCAATACAATAGCATTTCTATCCATTCTATCCAGCAACCTAACATATCTCTATCCAAGGTTCCATCCTAAACAATATAACAAAGACCAACAACACACAAACGAGACCCTAGTTCATCCTCCTCCTCATCGCCATGATTCCACGTCACATACCTGCACACCACAAACAACAATTGAGATGCGTAAGTATTATCATAAATACTTAGTGAGGCCGTCCTCCCATCTACTGGGTTATACACACAAGCATATGAGACCCTCAAGTTTAAGCAAAACAAACAACACACAACAATACATCAAACCAGGAAATCAAGTCTCGACTGAGACCAGTGTCGACCGATGCCTCACGGTGTCGATCGATGCTACAAACAATGGTGTCGACCGATGCTAAACAGTGTCGACCGATGCCACTCCAAATGGTGTCGACCGATGCTTCCTAGTGTCGATCGATGCCTCCTCTGCAGACACGATCTGCGCGAAACCGAACATCGAACTCTCCTTCCCAATCATCTCGAATCCGTCTCAAACTCACCCAATTACCTCAGAAATCACTGGGAATCACAAAAGCAACGAACCCAAGCAACAAAACAACACAAACAACAAAGAAAACACACAAACAAGAGAGATCTCATGCTTAGATCAACCATGGTCAAGCACTCACCTCAAGAACAGGAAGATTGGATTGAGAAACGTGGAAAACAACACCTCCAGAAGCTCCCCCTTCGTTTCCAGCAACAACTAACCCTCCTATAGCCTCAGATCTCTCCAAAAACTCCAAGAACAAGCCCAGAAAGTCACAAAAACGTTTCTCTCTCTTTTCTCTCTTTCTTTCACTAAGCGGCGACCAAATAACTCCCCAAAAACCCTTAAACTCGTCCTTAGACGCTTATAACACGATTTAGGGATTTAATTGAACCAAACCGAACCAATTCGGCAATTAATCAAACCGGCCGAACCCAGAAATTAGTGGTGTCGATCGATGCCACTAGGGTGTCGATCGACACTCCTTTCAAAATCACAAAATCCGGTTCGCGGATGTTACAATTCTCCCCCACCAATATGGATTCGTCCTCGAATCCTGCAAAACCGTCCAACTGTCAAGGACCTCCGTGCCACCGTCAACACGGCCCGCACATCCCCGACCGGGCTAAATACCGTCAGCCAAGGTTTCCCGTGCACTGTCGCAACAGCCCGCACACCTCCGACTGAACCACGAGGTCTCCCTCTAGTCAATATACTCACATCAAAGACACTATTTGCTCACAACTCAGTGCTTCCCCCGTCCGTGGTCGCAACCAACGAATCATGCCGGCTCGCTATCAG
>NC_025686.1:7071326-7077075 GCF_000633955.1 Camelina sativa
TTTCTATCCATTCTATCCAGCAACCTAACATATCTCTATCCAAGGTTCCATCCTAAACAATATAACAAAGACCAACAACACACAAACGAGACCCTAGTTCATCCTCCTCCTCATCGCCATGATTCCACGTCACATACCTGCACACCACAAACAACAATTGAGATGCGTAAGTATTATCATAAATACTTAGTGAGGCCGTCCTCCCATCTACTGGGTTATACACACAAGCATATGAGACCCTCAAGTTTAAGCAAAACAAACAACACACAACAATACATCAAACCAGGAAAACAAGTCTCGACTGAGACCAGTGTCGACCGATGCCTCACGGTGTCGATCGATGCTAAAAACAATGGTGTCGACCGATGCTAAACAGTGTCAACCGATGCCACTCCAAATGGTGTCGACCGATGCTTCCTAGTGTCGATCGATGCCTCCTCTGCAGACACGATCTGCGCGAAACCGAACATCGAACTCTCCTTCCCAATCATCTCGAATCCGTCTCAAACTCACCCAATTACCTCAGAAATCACTGGGAATCACAAAAGCAACGAACCCAAGCAACAAAACAACACAAACAGCAAAGAAAACACACAAACAAGAGAGATCTCATGCTTAGATCAACCATGGTCAAGCACTCACCTCAAGAACAGGAAGATTGGATTGAGAAACGTGGAAAACAACACCTCCAGAAGCTCCCCCTTCGTTTCCAGCAACAGCTAACCCTCCTATAGCCTCAGATCTCTCCAAAAACTCCAAGAACAAGCCCAGAAAGTCACAAAAACGTTTCTCTCTCTTTTCTCTCTTTCTTTCACTAAGCGGCGACCAAATAACTCCCCAAAAACCCTTAAACTCGTCCTTAGACGCTTATAACACGATTTAGGGATTTAATTGAACCAAACCGAACCAATTCGGCAATTAATCAAACCGGCCGAACCCAGAAATTAGTGGTGTCGATCGATGCCACTAGGGTGTCGATCGACACTCCTTTCAAAATCACAAAATCCGGTTCGCGGATGTTACAAGAGAGAAGGAAGGAAAGCGTGATCTGAGGAAAAATAACTCCTCCAACAGATTCGAAAAAGCTAGCCAATCGTCAGGCGTCTGCACCATCGCCACCAACAGATACTCACTTTTCTTTTCTTTTTGTTTTGGGTGGAGAAATAAGAGGCATTGTTATATGGTTGGTTATTGAAAGTTTTCATTTACAGACATACATTACTGGGTCTGATTGGTGACCACGTTTAAACGAGGCCGTTGTAGAGAAAATGATTTTTAAAAAACGGTTAAAAATAATGGATAGAACGGTGCAGTTAAAGACAGCGGTTGAGTATTTAATTTAATTGGTAACATTGTAGTGGTTGAATAGTATAAATTATAATAATTAGTAAAAAGAAAAAAAAACAATTTAGTTGGAAAATGAAAAATATGAAAATAAGAAATTATTATTTAATTTATAATATGAATTATAAACATAGTTAAATGAAAATTGCTAAAATGCTAAAGAATTAGTTTTGTCATAACGATAATAGATTATGATAGTAAACTATCATAAATTATAAAAAAAAAAATATAGAACTTTTTTATAAAAAAATTCATGAAAGTATTATATGAACTATTTTTTTTTCTTCTGATAGATAAAAAGAGTCAAATGCCAAAAACAAAGAACAAAATGCCAAAATTAAAACTTTGCAACTTTTATACATTAGTACATCACTAAACGCTGGTTTCGCCAAGTGATTGAACTTGGTATTTGCAACCACTAAAACTAAGTTTTAACCACCTTCTCCAAACTCTTTCTCCAACCAAGATTTTCAATCGCCTTCTCCAACTGTTTTGTTGATCAGTGACTATTAGAGCAGTTCGTTTGCAACGATGTTAATAAGTGACACCAATCATAACCACTAAAAGATACGTCATTTGCAGAGGATTGTCTCTGAAATTTTTGTAGAGAGAATCATGTCCACTCGAGCATTTGGGTCATATGATCGTGACAAATATTATATCTATTGATAAGATTTTGACATGTGTAAATATATATATATATATAATACAATTATTTTTTTGTCAAATATATAATACAAATATTAAAAGGAAACAAAAATTACAATTTAGCTTATTCAATAGGGTTAGGAAAAATAAATTGATCAAATTACTTAAACAGCTCACATATTTTAAAATTATTAGATCGTTTACGAAAGAAATTAAATATATCGAAACCAAAACTGAATATATATGTTGTTTTATTTATAAATCAAATATTTTAAATGCAAAATGCTGAACTGAAAACTGAATCGAGCGATCATGCACATGCGTATCAAAGAGAATCAAGTCCACTCGAACTGGAATTATCAGATTTCTTACTTTGCATCTTAAGATTACTTACGGCGCTCTTGCGTATAATTTTTGCTAAAGTCCTTTCATTTTCTACTATGAAAGATATTTTCATCTTTTTCTCTCTTCTTTTCCCCTTTTAAAAGCTAAAGGTGAATTATAGGTTCCAATATACAGGTAATGTATAAGGTGAGTATCTCTACTGTTTTACATGTAAGGCAGATAACTCTTTGTGAGCTATAAAATATTACAATTTACAAAATGTTTTTTTTTATATATATGAAAATATGTTCATGTTAATTTTTCTTGGTTGTGAATTTAAGATTCATCCATGCACCTCAAGAAGAAGAAAATCATGAAAATGGGATGAGATCTTTACCGTAGTTATGATTAAAATGGAGCAAATATTTTACTTGACTTATTAATGATAGGACCGTTACTTTTCCAAAAAATCATAGGACCATTCCACAAATAGGACCATTAACTTTTCCAAAAAGTCATAAACGGTACCACAGACTAAAACAAGACCGCATAAGCACCCAAGTTTGAATCAACTAATTTCTAATTTCCGGCCAACTCTAAAATACATTTTTGTAATGTTACTAGGGACTAATCTGGACTACACCCGGAAGAATATTTGATGATACTTTTTTTTTTTACCAAAAACCAACCAGAGCGGTAAACTCCTTACCGATAGACAAAAAAGGGCGAGGCTTACCTGTTGAAGGTCCTCTACAATCCCAGAACCTGCCACCAATGACAGAAAAAGAAAACATCTGCTAGTACTTTTAATGCCAGTTCTGATAAGTTGTCTGGTAAACCAAAGTTTGGCAATGTTATTTTTGATACGGGAGCTTCCCATCATATGACTGGGCAACTTTTTCTTTTAACTAACGTTGTCTCTATTCCACCTTATTCGGTTGTGTTAGGGGTAGATCCTCACCCCAACAAAAGACTCGACCCATAAAAAGCCCAAATAAACCTCCAAGGAAGGAGGGATATTTTGGTCCTTTCGGAGGACGAACCAACACAGTTCTCTATAAATATGGGCATACGGCATTCGAGACAAGGGGTTGCACAAAAAGGGAAAGAATACGGATAGCAAGTACAGGCTCTCTCTCTCTCGTCCAAAGTTAGAATCGACGAGCTCGCAGCTCGTCTATCGTTTCTCGTCTGTTATTTTTAACTCGTCTAAGTTACGCTGTAACCCGTCCTTTTGTGCCCCGGCACCGATCAATAAAAGAGAACTTCGACCTCTTTTTTACCAAACTAAAACATTCTAATTGTGACCGATTTGGACATCAACAATTTGGCGCGCCAGGTAGGGGGAGCCAACTCGAAATTTTCTTTGAACGTTTGAAGAACGGACCTAAAACAGCTAGACGAGATGACTGGAATCACCAAAGAAGGAAGCAAGGAAGTCGGTTTGTCGGGGGAACGATAACTCTGGCAACGGATCAAGTGGAGCAAGCAGTCCTTCCGACCCCGGACGCTCCAAGGAAGGCTGTAGCGGCAGAAAGTCCGGAAACGTTCGTCATCGCGACAAACCTAATGAGCCCGACGACCACAGAGGCGACGCAGAACCCTGCGCAACTCACCTTGCTCAATAGCTAGCCCGTCTCCAGTGTATACGAGCTATTCCACGGGATCTTAACGCGACTTGACCAGCAGGAGCAATGAACCAACACTCGTTTGGACGCATTGACAGATTAACTCCCAGGAGGAAATTAACCATCTTCACGCTGCTCAGCAAAGCCCGGCAAGCCTCATCCCGATTGGGGCGGTGAAAAGGCCACAAATTCAAACCAATGAGCAAGGACGTAACCTCGACACACAAGTCAACGAGCGAAACAGTAGAGGAAAAGACCCAGAGTTGATAGAGATCAAGGAGAAAATGCAAAAAATGGAGACAATTTTTCAAAAGGCGACGAGCAAGTCACTAGGGATGGACCTCATGCTCGAAGCAACCCAACGAACTCCATTCTCTAAACGGCTCACGACCACTCCAATGCGACGAACAGTTAAGCCGAGGCTTGGTTACAATGATGGGATAGTTGATCTGCGGGATTTCCTGCTTACTTTCAGAGTATCACTCGGCCCCTTGCAACTCGGCCCGGATGAGTACGACGCTGGGGCATGTCAGATCTTCGCCGAGCATTTGACAGGAACCGCCCTGAAATGGTTCTCGCGACTCCCATCCGGATCTATTGACAGTGTCAAAGATCTAATAACCGAATTCTTGAAGCAATTTTCTGTCTTGATGGAGAACAAGAACTCACACGCTGATCTGTATGCCCTGACTTAGGAGCGCCACGAGTCACTCCGATCATTTATTACAAGATTCAAAGAAGTCGTCGTCAACGTCTTGATTCCTTACGCGGCAGCTATCGTCGCACTGAGAAACACCCTATGGTACGAATCCCGATTCAAGGAACAGCTGTCTTTGTCACATGTGGAGACCATCGCCGACGCATTGCTATGGGCTGTGAAGCATATCGAGCTCAAATAAGGAAAGGTTGTTAACGCTAAGAAGCGTGCAGCAGCAAAAAGCGTCCCTACCAAGGAACCAACAGTCGTAGCACCGAAGGTCGAGCATGTTGAACCTTGACAGCATTTTACCCGTAACCAAGATCAAACTCGTCAACCTTCACGATCGGCGAAGATACGCAGTCTAGTTTACCATGGAATAAGTATGTCCGCAAAGAAGGAGGCGAGAGTAGTGCGACTCAATACTGTGATTACCATCAAAGCACCACCCACTCAACCGAAGAGTGTCGCTATCTCCAAACAGTCATGATGGAGCGATACAGAAAGGGCGCAATAATCATCGAGTCTGACAGGAGTAGGACAACCCGTCCCGGACGGTACAATACCAAGCATGCCGAAAAAATCGCTCGGAAATTTGTAAAGGATTCCAAGACACTCGCCGACCAAAGTGAGGACGAGATGAAAGTTCCAAATGATGTCAACCATGAAAAACGACCGCACGCAGATCTTTAAAAGTTGGATCCCGACCAACGTCCCCAACAATAAGACGGATAAACATGATTATAGGTGGGTTAGCAAGGTGCAACGACTCGGTCAGGTCAATAAGGGACTACACCAAGAAAGCCGAAATGAAGAATTCCTGGCCATCGAGGATCAACTCCGAAAACACGCCGATATCCTTCAACCATAGTGATCTAGAAGGTTTAGATCTGCCACACAACGACCCTTTGGTCGTCGAACTCCTGATCGGCGAAAGTGAAGTTATGAGAATCCTGGTCGACACCGAAAGCTCGTGAAATGTGATCTTCAAGAATGTCCTGGCACAAATGGAGGTCAGCGAGAGTGACATCAAGCCGGAGTGCCATTCTTTAACCGGTTTCGACGGAGATCACATCATGTCAGTCGACACCATTGATCTGCCAATCTT
>NC_025686.1:7077390-7083067 GCF_000633955.1 Camelina sativa
CTATAACGTCATCCTTGGAACCCCGTGGCTTCATAAGATGAACGCAATCCTATCGACGTACCATCAGTGTGTCAAATTTCCAACCCCAAAAGGCGTGTATACACTGCACGGAAACCAGCAGAGTGCGAGTGCCTCCTTCCTGATTGAACACAAGATTCGCACGGCGAAGAAGTTATAGCAACCAAACCAGCGGGTCGGCAACGACAGCTCGTCACCGACTGACGGAAAGCCGACTCCAATCCAGCAGGGCGTCGCTGCAACAGAGAAAGTGAACCTTGACGAGACTAATAAGAAACAATGCATGAATATCGGAACGGAGATAACTCCAGCCATGCGCAACGAGCTAATCCTTTTCCTCAAAACAAACATCTCAACGTTCGTATGGACTATGACTGACACGAAAGGAATCAACTCGACTGTTACAACTCACAAGCTCAACGCTGATTCGACGCATAAGCCAGTCAAACAGAAACGACGCAAGCTAGGCCCCGAAAGATCGCAAGCAGTAAATGACGAAGTCGAAAAACTTCTCGGCGCCGGGTAGAAGTAAAGTACCCCGAGTGGTTAGCTAACCTGGTAGTCGTCAAAATGAAGAACGAGAAATGGCGAGTCTGCGTAGATTTTACCGACATTAACAAGGCCTGCCCAAAGGACAGCTTCCCACTACCTTGGATCGATCAACTCGTCAAAGCAACCGCATGCAACGAGCTATTGACTTTTATGGACGCCTTCTCGGGGTACAATCAAATCTTAATGCAGAAGGACGACCAGGAAAAGACGTGGTTCATTACAGATAGGGGAACCTATTGTTATAAGGTCATGCCCTTCAGCTTAAAGAACGCGGGAGCAACTTACCAACGACTAGTCAACAAGATGTTCGCTAAGCAACTCGGCAGGACCATGGAGGTATACATAGACGAAAGTCAAATCACATCAGAATTCAATTGTTCTTTTCCGAGAACCAAATGTGAGAACGGCCCTCTATCATTTCTATCTAGTAGACTTGGTAAAAGGGCCCCGACTTATTTTCAGAATTAGAGTTCGACCGTAGTAAACTGCTGGGTGCCCCCCAAAAAAAGAGCAGAAGCTGTGAACGATGGATACGTCTCCTGTCCTCCTGCCGGTGGGTGGGGACTCTGCTCCCGGGTTGCCGCTCTGCTGCGTCTGGCCCGTCCTCTAGGCATCAGCTGGTCCAATGTAGACCGAAGGATGAAGGTGGATTGGGTTTCAGAACAATTGAGGGCTGGAATAGGACTCACTTCATCCCTCTCCTTTCAGTCGAGTCACTCCGAGGAACGCCAGTCTCCTCGACTGAGAGGAACGGCTTTTCCCACGGTAAGAGGTAAGGGACAGGGTGAGGAACGAACAAGTAGCTTGGCTTTCCTGGTGGTTAAGGATACCAATGAAGCCGACCATTAATGACTAGTTCGAACACCAGGAGCGGACTCCCCTAAAACGGTTTTGTTTCTACGACTACTCGTCAAGTCACAGCGCGCGGGCGACCATATCACCCATCTCCGACAGTGCTTCGATACTCTAAACAAGTANTTTTTGGGGGGGGGGGGGATGGCTAGATATTTCCGATTCACCGTCATCGACAAACCGACTATCTATAACGTCATCCTTGGAACCCCGTGGCTTCATAAGATGAACGCAATCCTATCGACGTACCATCAGTGTGTCAAATTTCCAACCCCAAAAGGCGTGTATACACTGCACGGAAACCAGCAGAGTGCGAGTGCCTCCTTCCTGATTGAACACAAGATTCGCACGGCGAAGAAGTTATAGCAACCAAACCAGCGGGTCGGCAACGACAGCTCGTCACCGACTGACGGAAAGCCGACTCCAATCCAGCAGGGCGTCGCTGCAACAGAGAAAGTGAACCTTGACGAGACTAATAAGAAACAATGCATGAATATCGGAACGGAGATAACTCCAGCCATGCGCAACGAGCTAATCCTTTTCCTCAAAACAAACATCTCAACGTTCGTATGGACTATGACTGACACGAAAGGAATCAACTCGACTGTTACAACTCACAAGCTCAACGCTGATTCGACGCATAAGCCAGTCAAACAGAAACGACGCAAGCTAGGCCCCGAAAGATCGCAAGCAGTAAATGACGAAGTCGAAAAACTTCTCGGCGCCGGGTAGAAGTAAAGTACCCCGAGTGGTTAGCTAACCTGGTAGTCGTCAAAATGAAGAACGAGAAATGGCGAGTCTGCGTAGATTTTACCGACATTAACAAGGCCTGCCCAAAGGACAGCTTCCCACTACCTTGGATCGATCAACTCGTCAAAGCAACCGCATGCAACGAGCTATTGACTTTTATGGACGCCTTCTCGGGGTACAATCAAATCTTAATGCAGAAGGACGACCAGGAAAAGACGTGGTTCATTACAGATAGGGGAACCTATTGTTATAAGGTCATGCCCTTCAGCTTAAAGAACGCGGGAGCAACTTACCAACGACTAGTCAACAAGATGTTCGCTAAGCAACTCGGCAGGACCATGGAGGTATACATAGACGAAAGTCAAATCACATCAGAATTCAATTGTTCTTTTCCGAGAACCAAATGTGAGAACGGCCCTCTATCATTTCTATCTAGTAGACTTGGTAAAAGGGCCCCGACTTATTTTCAGAATTAGAGTTCGACCGTAGTAAACTGCTGGGTGCCCCCCAAAAAAAGAGCAGAAGCTGTGAACGATGGATACGTCTCCTGTCCTCCTGCCGGTGGGTGGGGACTCTGCTCCCGGGTTGCCGCTCTGCTGCGTCTGGCCCGTCCTCTAGGCATCAGCTGGTCCAATGTAGACCGAAGGATGAAGGTGGATTGGGTTTCAGAACAATTGAGGGCTGGAATAGGACTCACTTCATCCCTCTCCTTTCAGTCGAGTCACTCCGAGGAACGCCAGTCTCCTCGACTGAGAGGAACGGCTTTTCCCACGGTAAGAGGTAAGGGACAGGGTGAGGAACGAACAAGTAGCTTGGCTTTCCTGGTGGTTAAGGATACCAATGAAGCCGACCATTAATGACTAGTTCGAACACCAGGAGCGGACTCCCCTAAAACGGTTTTGTTTCTACGACTACTCGTCAAGTCACAGCGCGCGGGCGACCATATCACCCATCTCCGACAGTGCTTCGATACTCTAAACAAGTACGGGATTAAATTGAATCCAGCCAAGTGCACCTTTGCAGTCAAATAGGGGGAGTTTCTCGGCTACCTAGTAAATCGACGAGGCATTGAAGCAAATCCAAAGTCAATCAAGGCGATCATCGACCTACCATCACCAAGGAATGCCAGAGAGGTACAACGGCTAACTGGACGAATTGCCGCCCTGAATCGCTTTATATCCAGATCAACAGATAAGTGCTTGCCATTTTACCAACTCTTCAAGACCAAAGAGAAGTTCGAGTGGAACGAAGCCTGCCATGACGCATTCAGTAAATTGAAGAGTTACTTATCGAAACCCCCGATCCTTGCCAAGCCAGAGTTCGGCGAGGTCTTGTTCCTTTACATCACGGTCTCCGGATCGGCGGTCAACGGAGTGCTTGTCAAAGACGACCAAGGAGAGCAGTGACCTATTTTCTATGTGAGCAAGACCCTTGATGATGCAGAAACTCGTTACCTGACAGTCGAGAAGGTCGCCCTGGTAGTCGTCACATCGGCAAGGAAGCTCTGACCGTATTTTCAGTCACACACCATCGCCGTTCTGTCCAACCAGCCCTTACGATCTATATTGCACAGTCAGAATCAGTCTAGACGATTAACGGAGTGGGCGATCAAGCTCAGCAAGTATGATATCGAATTCCGCACCCGCCCAGCTGCTACGTCCCAAGTATTGGTCAACTTTTCAATTGAACTACCATTGGGCGAAGCCGAGCCAACACCCATCGATCCATCGGACGGATAGTGGACCCTACATGTTGACAGTGCATCCTCACACCTTGGCTCCAGCGTAGGAATTCGACTAACTTCTTCAACCGGAGAAATCTTGGAGCAGTCTTTCCGTCTTCGGTTCCAGGTGACCAATAATGTCGCCGGGCTCAAGCTCGCTAATGGAATGCAAATCAAGCGAGTCCGAGCTTTCTGCGACTCTCAACTCGTCGCCAATCAGTTTAGCGGTGAATACGATACAAAGAGCGAGCCAATGGTTGCATACCTCGACATGTCATGATCCTATCCAAGAGTTTCAAAGAGTTCAAACTCATCAAGATCCCCAGAGGGGACAACGCTCTGGCCGACCCATTAGCAGCACTCGCTTCGACATCAGACCCTGACCTTCGACGGATTATCGCAGTGGAAAGCCTCGACATGCCAAGCATAGAAGAAACTCGAGCAGAGACCTGCCTTGCCCTTCACCAGCCCAATGAAATCAGGACCACTTGGCGAACGTCGACCTCGCGACGGTAGTTCGAGCCTCCTTCGAACGACGACAAGACAGACTGGCGAGTCGAGATTTTTGCATATCTCGCTGACGGCTACGTGCCAACAGATAAATGGGCCAAATGACGGTTGAAAACGAAGGCCGCCCACTATACCTTAATGATGGAACACTTACTCCGATGGACCGCCTTAGGCGCCCTCTTGCTATGTTTACACGGCGACGACACAGAATGGGTCATGATGGAAACTCACGAAGGAGCCGGAGGTAACCATTCAGGAGGCCGAGCATTGGCACTACAAATTAGGAAGCATGACCATTACTAGCCGACAATGATGTCCGATTGTGAGAAGTTTGTCGCCAAATGAGAGAAGTGCCAATGACACGCTCCCGTCATCCATCAGCCGACGAGCTCCTGTGAGCCGGCATAGCTCCAAATTCTTTCATGCGTTAGGCAATGGACATTAATCGGCCCGTTACCCATTTCCAGACAAAAACGCTACATCCTCGTCCTCACCGACTATTTCACCAAGTGGGTCAAAGCCGAATCCTACGCCAACATCAAAGTCGAAGACGTCCAGCTCTTCGTCACGGCCTTCCCTATGAAATAGTCACCGACAATGGCTCGCAATTCGAAGACTTCTGCGCAAAGTAAAGAATCAAGTTAAGGAAGTCAACGCTGAGGTATCCACAAAGAAACGGGCAGGCCGAAGCAACGAATAAAACTATACTCGACGGCCTGAAGAAAAAGTTAGACGCCAAAAAGGTGCTTGGGCCGACGAGCTCGACGGGGTACTTTCGTCCTATCATACGACCCCGCGGCAAGCAACCAACCAAACTCTGTTCTCCCTGGCCTATGGGATGGAAGCAATGGCGCCTACCGAGGACGACAGTACAAGTCTTCGACGAACAATACTCGTCCAGGACACCGCACTCAACAGTCAGATGCTTCTAGACTGACTTGACGAGTTGGAAGAGGAACGCGATAAGGCACTTCTGCGAATTCAGAATTATCAGCTCGCCGCGGCCAAGTACTACAACAAGAAGGTCCACAATCGACACTTTGATGAAGGGGACCTCGTCCTCCAGAAGGTCTTCAAAAACACTGCCGAGCCAAACGCCGAAAAGATGGAAATTAACTGGGAAGGTCCATATCAGGTGTCCAAGGTCGTCCACCCCGGCATGTACGAGCTTTTAACAATGAGCGGCGAGCTAGTACCCAGATCTTGGAACTCCATGCATCTAAAGCGTTACTACTACTACTAAAAAAAAGAAAAAAAAAGAAAAAAAAAAAA
>NC_025686.1:7083539-7096024 GCF_000633955.1 Camelina sativa
AAAAAAAAAAAAAAAAAAAAAAAAAAAAAAAAAAAAAGAGCTCGGCTACGTTTAGCTCGCTTTCTACAATTTCGAACAATCATGTAATGTGAACTACGAGCGGCTTGATCCCTCCTGATCGGAGGATACATAGGCAGTCCCGTCTAATGGGACACAACTGCCAGTAATATAATTTCCTTTTTTTATCATCTCGAGTTTACATGACTTTACGAACCATTTATAAGTCGTTATCCATGCCCGACAACGACTCGACGTTCCGACGTGTTATCTAAGCCAAGTCGCAACTCGCAAATAGGGGTAAGCCGATCATCATGAGTAGCACCTAATTTTAAAGGAAAATTAGCCAAGTCGCAACTCGCACAACCGGAGTAAGCTGATCGTCATAGGTCGCACCTGATCTTTTAAAAAAAAAAAACAAAACCGAGTCGCTACTCGTAATAAGAATAAACCAACAATCGTGTGTTGTACCTGAACAGTTAAAATGACAAAAGTATTTAAAAAAAAAAGCTCCGTTAAAGTTAACAAAGGGTGCCGACCCCTAACTCGGCAATAGTTCGGTACGGGAGCCGACCCCATTACGGCACATACCCAAAAAAAAGAGAAGGGTGGGTGGAAACAAAAGATAAAACTCAACGAGCGAGCATTACATGCGACAAGCCCATCATTCAATTCCCAGATCGACATTGGAAGGTTCGTCAAACTCCAACCCGCCGAGCGTTGCTTGCCAAAAACGGCACGATTCTTTCACATCTTTCAGCTCGTTCATCGGCACATCTGAACCCCTAGTAATCATCTCCTCGAGATACGCGCAAATCCCTTCAACACGACTGCTCTCGCAGAAGTAGTGACTCGTGCTTTCCAGCTGATTGATGTAACGACGCAACACATCGATACGAGCGCAGCAGGCATCAATCTCCGCGTGGTCTTCAAAGGGTCTTCTGCCGATGAATTCAAGGTCGCCCTCCTCAAGATCGGGAATCTCCACTGCAGCAAATGACAACTCGCGACAAGAGTACTCCTCTAGCAATCAATCCCATCTCCACCTCGGGACGAAGAGTCCGCCATCGATCAACACTTCGAGGCACTCCACGGTTCCATCTATGTGACAGAATTGGAAATAGCGTTCGAACGAACGACGAGTGGCAATGATGTAGGCCCTCAGCCTCTGGATCCAAGCACGATAGAATTCGAGCTCTGAACGGATTACGTCGTCGGGTCTTACAGCGAGTCGCTCTCGCGCCCTTCTTAACCAAGACGACCTCGTTGTTACAGGCATCAGAGCGGTCTCACCAATCTAAATAACGAATTACTCTCGGAGCAAAAAAAAATGGAATGAGATGTGCAGAATTTGGAGGCCTATTTATAGAATGAAGGGCACAATTTCTGAAGACAAACGACCAGTCAGAACCTCGGAAATCACACCCATTAAATGATCAACACGAATCATAGCGATTATTGGATAAAAAGAGGCTAACGCAATAAAGCCAATCAAGTTCAAAAGGAGCCGACCCCGGAAACACGGCAACCATAGAATTAAAAGGGAGCATATCCCCGCAAACGGCAACTCAAAACAAAAGCACACAACGAAGGGAGCCGACCCCTGAACATGGCAGCCCAAAATTCACGATAAACAGATAGTGTTGGGAGCCGACCCCAATACGGCTAAGACCTTATCAAACCAGACCGACGACCGGAGAGTCCTCTCGTTCATGGGTAGAGACTTGTTCGGTTTGCTCTTTCCCCTGAGCGACGACCTGCCCACCTTCCCCTTCTACCTGGGCGACGACCTGTTCTTTCCTCCTAGGCGACGGCTTCAACACTCTGCACCTCCACTCGCTCATCCCCAAGTATTTCCGTCGCAAAGGTACTCCCATGCGCCTCGGTCGTCTCCTCTTCCTCGTCTCTGGACGTCCCATCCTTGCACTCATGATGAACTTCCTCGAAGCCCGGCGACCTGACCCATTCCGCCTTTGGAAGGGGAGTAGCAAAACACGAGGACATGTCAAAGTCGCCATCAATGATATCGGGAATGAAGACCTGTTCAACTTCCTCCTTAAGCTGAGCAGCCACAATATCAACCCTCTCAATGACCCCGTCAGCCAGAAGAGAGATTTGACCATTTGTGACGAGTGCCTCCAATATACACTTATTCCCGACGGCCTGGTTATACTCCAAGAACTACGGACGAGAATCTTCAAATGCATCAGCATAACTCTTGTGCTTCGATAAAAGCCTCTGAGCACGACCGGCAAGATGGTGATATGCGAAAAGTTTCATATAAAGACCATAGTTTTCTCGACGCACCCGCAACCTCTTCGTTTCAGACTCCAGGGCTATCTTCAGCTATACACGCGACAACTCAGCAGTCCCCAGCTTGACACGAAGCTCGTCCCTCTCGGATACCAACCCGCCATGACTATGTTCGAGTTTCGCGGCTTGTTCCTTCAGCTTTCGGTTTGAACGTAGGGCCTCCGCCAGTTGATTTTCGAGCCAAGAGACTTTCTCAGCAGAGGGGTCAGGACGCTCGGCAGCAGCAGCTTCTAACTCGCGGATGTTGCGCTCGTAACGAGAAACCGCCTGATTGATTGTCGCAATAAGCTGCAAAATGGAAAACTCAGTCAAAATATTTAAAAGGATGGCCGTAACCGTAAACACATCCAGAGGATAGGAAAACAAACCTCAAACGACGTCTTCGCAACATCAGTGACCGAGTCCTTCTCCCACATCCGGTAAACCGGTATAAGGTTCCCCGTGCCAAAATGAATTTTGCGGAAAAGCTGAGCATAGGAAAGAGAGTCAGTCGGGAAGGAACGAGTTGTCGTGGAGTAGCGGAAGTCCCACTCATAGTCACCCTTTTTCTGCCTCTTAGCTGACTCGGGAACAGACGAACCCGCACCGTCCTTCCTCTTTTGCAGAGTACTCGCCCCAGCCCGTTCAACGGCGTCTGAACGACCAGACGTTTCGTTCCTTTTCCCTAAGGAAAGTGTTCCAGCTGAGCCGACCTAACGCTTAGGAGGTGGAGGAGGAACGACGGCCTTCTTCCCCGCACGTGCCTCGGCGAGACGGGCCTCCTGCGACGAAACAGTCTTCTTTCCCGCTAACGGTTCGGGCAACGGATCCTCAGAATGATCGCGTGGACGAGGAGGGTCGGAAAGCGGAGTGGACGGCGTCCCAGTAGATCGACGGAAACGAGTGGACACATTAGGAACCTCCAAGTTTAGACGCCCCATTCCTTCGACGAGATATTTCAAAAACATAAATAAATAAATAAATAAATAAAGATGAGCTCGGCCACACATAACTCGCTTAGATACTTACTTGTCGATCTGGAAGTTTTTGCTTTCGATGACAAAGTATTCCTCACTGATGTCTTTCTCGTCGCTCGAGTCGTCCCCGGTCAAACGTAAGGACCAACCGACTTGATCTTGTCATCCTCAGCACGAAAAGGAGCAGGATAGGGAAGCAGACACCATGGCACAGAAACTGCAAGACAAAAACAGGGTTAATCACGATATCAGAAAACCAAAGTAAAAAAGCTACAGAGCAAGTCGGCTACCGGGTGAAAAATTCCACCCAGAGTATAAGGGAATTGAAGGATCTTTGACGACCCCCGGAACTACTTTCATAAAGAAATACGAGCCGGCCCAGTTGTAAGTCTTCCCCTTCATCCCCTCAACAAGTATCGGCCTCCTCGAACCAACGTAATAGGTGCCCGGTGTTTTGTTTCGGTTTATGAGAATAAACCGGGTAAGTTCCTCCAAGTGTTCGACCGAAAGATTGATCCCCATTACCTCGGCCAAGATAGAGATGCCGACCGCATTACGAAAAGTCGCCATCGCAAATTGGGATATCGCCATCTTACGATTGGCCAAGTACGACATTAAGAAAGCAGGGAGGGGAACTGTGATTGCACACTCGGTGAAAAGATTCTCCGAGAGACAGATGTAACCATCTGGAGCATCCCAAAGACGTTGACTTTCATCCGGAATAATAATAGGAGCAAGAGGGGACAACCTGCCGAGTCTAACTGCTCTCTCAGCCGAGTCAAGCTTAATAGTCTTCTGCGGAATGTGTGAGAGGACGTGCCTCCTAACCCTAGAAACGCGAGGAATAACCGGCAATGACCCACAAACAACGACATGGTCCTCGGGAATACAAGAGTCGTCCAGGTCCTCATCAATCAGAGAGGGGATCGCACAAGGGAGATGGGATGAACTCGTAGTCGCCACGTGAGAGAAAGCCCGGCGTTGAAGTTCAGCAAATAAAGCTGAATCAGAAGACGCATCGGAATGGGGGCTCGTTGACGACCTCGGCCCACCATGACTCGGCCCGTTGTTATCGTCAGAATCCGAGGAGGTCGCTTGTCGGAGGTGACTTGCCGCAGAAGAGTCAGAGGAAGCAGATCCGGGGGAAGTCATCGAAGGCGAACAAAAAAAAAAGAGAAGACAAACGATTTAAAGAAAGAAGAGAAGGAACTATACCTGATGACTCGAGAGCAGAGGATGACTCGTAGACAGGATGAAGAAAATGAAGAAGAGAGGAAGTATTTATAGGAAGGGACGGAGGATTCTCGAGACGCAATCATTACAGCACGCGTTGGGTGACGGTACGACTTCCGGATTTCACGCGCGTCAAGAACTGCACACGATATTCGACCCCTAGCATCAAAAACCGAGGAATCTCACACGCGTCCTTTCACTTCCTCAAGTCCTGTCCAGAATTACCACCCCAACGATCGAAAGTTAAATTCCAAAATCATTCAGACGAGCTAAATTCCCAAGCCGAGCCACCAGGGAGAAGACGAGTCCTTCGGACAAAGTTCTCCGTCTAAAGGCTACGAACTGGTGATGAGGGGGGAATACTGTTAGGGGTAGATCCTCACCCCAACAAAAGGCCCGGCCCATAAAAGGCCCAAATAAACCTCCAAAGAAGGAAAGGTATTTTGGTCCTTTCGGAGGACGAACCGACACAATTCCCTATAAATACTGGCGTACCGCGTTCGAAACAAGGGGTTGCACAAAAAGGGAAAGAATATGGATAGCAAGTACAGGCTCTCTCTCGTCCAAAGTTAGAATCGACGAGCTTGCAGCTCGTCTATCGTTTTTCGTCCGATATTTTTAACTCATCTAAGTTACGTTGTAACCCGTCTTTTTATGCCCCGACACCGATCAATAAAAAAGAACTTCGACCTCTTTTTTACCGAATTAAAACATTTTAATTGTGACCGATTTGGACATCAACAGGTGAGTTTTGCGGATGGTATAAAAACGTTTGCTTTGAGTATGGGAGAGTTTCCTCTCTCAGCAAACGTTGCTTTAACTAATGTTCTTTATGTGCCCACGTTGAACTGCACTTTATTATAAGTATCAAGGGTTCCTCATACTAAACGTGTAAACAAAGTTACAAAACTTTATTACCTATGACTTTTAATTTTGTTTAGAATAAGACACTTTCTGCTGTAACAAAATAAATAATCATCCCGGTAAATACCAAAAATCAATATCCTAAACAATCAGATTTAATTGATTTAGGAGTTTTGTGGTTTAGTAAATCTCAGCATTCAATTCTCACAGCTCCACTCTCAGAGGAAATGAATTTTGGTTTCCTAATGACTGGCTCCATGCACTGAATCACATCTCCGACTCTAAAATCATTCCATTCTCCCATCACAAGCCCACACTCGTTCCCTTTCCCAACCTGTTCCACGTCTTGTTTCTCACGTTTCAGCGACGCGCACGGGCCTTCAAACACCACTTCTCCGCTCCGTAACAGCCTCATCAGTCCGCTTCTACATACCCGACCGTCCATCACTTTGCAACCTGCGATGCTCACTCCATCTTCTTCTGTCCTTCTCTTTCCTAAGATCTTGAATATGCTAAGCACCTCCGCTTCACCAGACACCTCCATCTCCGATACTCCCGGTGCTTTCTCCACGATCAAGTTCCCGACGTCTTCAAGCAAATGGTATATCACACGGTGATGGAATACCTAAAGAGTTTACCATTGGTTACAATGCTAAAAGCTATCTCCAAGATATAAATGTGAAAGGAAACGATGTTTTGGAACAGAACGGGGCACCTTGACGCTGGCTTGAGCCGCAGAAAGATTAGCACAGCTACCACCCTTAACGTTAAACCCAACGATACACGCACCACAAGCTTGTGCCAAGTCCAAATCAGAGTGAGAAATAGCTCCCACTCCACTATGAACAATGTTCACAAATACCTAGCCAATATAAACCAATAGGCAAATTCACAACAAAAAAAAGCCAATAAGGCACAATCACCTTTATATCAACATATTGGTTTTACGCACCTGTGGGCTATTCAATGTTTTTAACGCATCAGCAACAGCCTGTGCGGTTCCTTGCACGTCTGATTTCACTACTATTGGTAACTCAACCCGAACAAACCCTTCCTCAGACTCTGTTTCTGTTCTAGCTGCTTCCTCTGTTCTGGCTTCCTCTGCTTTCAACAACCGATCTTTCTCATATTTCCTTTTACGCCCTTCACTCAACATCCTCGCACGTTCCTCTGATTCCACCACAATGACATCGTCGCCAGCCATTGGAAGACCTTTAAGCCCTTCAATCTCAACCGGCATCGCTGGTGTTGCTCGGTCAGTTGTCTTACCAATCATGTCCCGAATAGCCCTGAGTCTTCCCCATTGAGACCCGATGACTACGTGCTGACCTCTCACCAAAGTTCCGGCTTTTACAATAATGGTGGCTAACGGTCCACGGCCTTTGTCTAGCCGAGCCTCCACCACATATGCTTGAGCTGGTCCATCCACACGTGCTTTAAGGTCCATATCAACAGCTTGGAGAAGCAGAGCTTCTTCTAATTTGTCTAGCCCTGTACTCTTCATTGCAGATACCTCAACAGCCTGAAACAACAAGTCAATCACCATTGTTAAAGTAACCATCATAAACTGAGTCAAAACTCAAAACAAAACAAAAAATGCTGAATCCAGGTTGCGTCACTGGACTAGGCTCAGAGAAAACAAATTTTAGAGTAAGACTCTCAAGTCTCACCTGAACATTTCCTCCAATATCCTCAAGCTCTATCCCCTCAGACGTGAGCTGGTACTTAACTTTTTCCGGATTAGCTCCCGGTTTATCGCATTTATTGATCGCAACCACAATCGGAACATTCGCTGATCTAGCGTGCTTAATAGCCTCAAGTGTCTGCGGCATTACCCCATCATCAGCAGCAACCACCAAAACGACTATATCAGTCACAGCGGCTCCCCGAGCTCGCATCTCACTGAAAGCAGCATGGCCAGGTGTGTCGAGGAATGTGATTGAAGTGCCTGAATCAGGCATGCCAACCACGAAAGCACCAACGTGCTGAGTGATTCCACCAGCTTCTCTAGCAGCAACAGAGGTGTTTCTTAAAGCATCCAACAACGAGGTTTTCCCATGATCGACATGGCCCATTACGGTTACAACTGGAGGGCGTGGACGAATGTCAGATCCTTCTGTTGAATGTTGCCTCCTTACATTGATCCCTATTTCCTACAAAGGATGAGAAACACACAAACAGAATTATACTAATATCCGGAGGACTAACCTGATGCGATTCAAACCAGGATAACAAATTCTAAAACCGAATCAAATCCATTATCCTGGAACTAGACGTAAAATCACCTTACCATTGCAAGAAGCTCGGCGACATCAACACTGATTGTGTCGAATTCTGAACTAACAGTTTCACCAACATTGACGAGAATGCTCTGCAAAACCCCCACTGACTCACCAGTACGCCTTGAGAGCTCAAGTAGTGACATCCCTTCGAATATATCAACCGTCTTCTCAGGTAATCCCTTTGCCAATCTTTTCAGCCTAGGAGGCACATAAGGAGCTTCAACAGGTGGCATATCTGGTTTTTTCTCCCGTTTTGAAAACTTTCCTTTTGTTTTCACAGTCTGTTTCTTGCGTTCACGATGACTCAGACCCCGATCAACATCCTCTTTTCTTTTCGCCAATGTTTCTCGGCTGGCATGAAAATACCTGTTCAAAAAACAATCCAATCCAAGCCAGCGAACATTCAGATAGATACTCGGAGTACTCTCAGGAGAATAATATCTAAGAGAGAATTGACAAAGAAAAAGACTATGCAAACGGTTTACCTTATGGATGTTTCATTAGGGAAAGATTCATCACTACGGGACCAATTTGATAGCGAGCTAAAACCAAATCCTAAACATGAAAAAGGGTGAGATACTCGTTATCCAAATTCACTTTCTAACAAAGTAGAAGAAAGATGGTAATCGCCTGTGACTGTGAGTGAACACTCTTTAAACACTTACCATTTAGGTACCGAGCGAATGAAAAAGAGAGACTTTCAGAAGCTCGTTTAAAAGTCGTCGAGGAAATCTGCCTCTCTGTAGATGCTACTACTCGTGGAAGCACCAAACCTATTCTAAAAGAGGCTTGAATACCCTGAAAATATGTAAATTTACTTGAGACATAAGAATCCATAAACATATGTGAAATGCTTATAAAAATGAGACTGAAATGCTGATATATATGCAAAGCAACTCAAACATTCTGTATCTACTCACCAAACAAACAAACTCGCAAAAACAAAGACTTGATTATGCTATGTAAAACAAAACGAATCATTATAATCACTACATTTCAAATCAAGAATTCGAAAGACGGCCGAGATGCTGATATATACGCAAACCAATTCAAAAAATGTGCAACTAATCACCAAACCAAACAAACTGGAAAAAATTGCAGACTCAAACATGCCGAAACGTATGGTTAATATTCTAATACATTTATAGTCAACAATTTGAAAGTTCGAATAGCTTAGACAATGAAGTGATAAATACATACTCATACGCCTAATCACATTCATGCATATGCAGATTTCCTTCCCTAAGAAAATGTCAGATAGACTTAGAAAAAGCTAAAGGGCCTAATAAACCCAACTTTTTAGAGATAAACAGTATGAGAACCAAGAATCCAACATTTAATAATCATCCATATAACTTCTAACCAAACCAGCAAACATGACTACAATATTCCCCAAGGAGAAAACAAGAACTTCCACTAGAGGTATGCAAATATTGGGAAAATACACGGAAATAGTATGAAATGGAAGCTAAATCTAAAAGCTTTTTACTCGAATTCATCAGGAAAGTACGGAAAAGGTACCTTCTTGCCTAAGTGCCTGGACGCCATTCATATGTCAAATCAGTCTCTGCATCAAAACAAAAACCCTCAATTTGATAAGCATCAGACTGAAAACTGAAGAACTGAGAAAAAAAAAATCAAAACTTGAGAATAAAACGCATGTCCTAAATGATTCTTATCAAACCCAAAACCCTAAAGAGAAGCTTCTAGTCACTGCACATTGGATTCTGCGTCTTCTCCACAAATTAACACAAATATTCGAACAAGGAGTAAAATAAAACAGATCCCATATGTCAGAGTCGGATTGCACCATGAAGTGCAAAAAATAGAGTAGATGAATGAGAAGCATGACTAAATCAAATTCACAAAATTACGCAGCAACTTGGTCTAGGCAAATGAACAAACACCTTGTGCGCGCATACGAAATTCACTAAAGAACACAAATCAGATTAAGCCGCGCAAGTACATCTAACCTTGAAAAGATAAGGAAAGTATTATCGAACGGTGAATCTCTCCGGTCTTCTGAACTCTTGTCTTGTCTTCAGACAATCGTGGAAGAGAGAGATTAGTCTGAAGAAGAAAAAATCTTGTTACAAGCGAAGGATGAATGAAGATCAAAATGCGCAAAAACCTCATTTTTTTACTCCCATGTTTTTTTTGTTTGATACCTAAATTGTATTTGGGCTAAAACCCAAGTCCATATCATTTTTAGCCCAAACAAAACAAAAAATCTTATTCGAGTTAAATTGCTGTTTTGCATACGGTAATACAATATTTGGTTTAATTTAATACTTGGTTTGACTACGAATAAACATGGGTACCTATACCTTAGCTCTCGGGGATTTCGAGATCGAATTAAACAGAAAGTTAATATTTGTGTATATCTGTATTGCAAAATAGGCCTAAAGAACTTGCTAGACAAGTTATGGCACTATATAAATAAGCCTAAAGACTAAAGACTAAACTTGAGATAAACTGTTATACTACTAAAGTTTAGTTCGAGGATTGCAATTTGCAACAAAAATTCAAGACTCTTTTTTAGAGAGGCTGAACCTACTTGGGGAATGTTATAGAAGAACATGTTAAGAACGAAAAAAATGTCTTTCATTTTATTTATCTTTTATAGCCATGATAATAACACACTCGAGAAAGAGGAAAAAAAAAATGCGAAAACGAAGAGTTCGATGGGTTTGGCATCAACGTAAAGTTTGTAAAATACAAAGAATCACAACAAAGAGAAATCTCTCCCAAAATGGGTAATAACCAAACACAAACCGGTTTGTATCATCATCTCTCTCAATCTCCCTTTCTTTCATTAGGCCGTAACTTGGCCGAACAACGACTTACGGATCTGCGAAAAATAAAATGAATCAGAGAACCAAAGTGAAACAAGACAACGGACCAATGATGAATCACAGAACGCAATCTATGCGGGTAAAGAATTTGTTTTCATACCACTGGGAGTTTCATGCGGAATGCCACATCAAGACGTGCATCAAGAGTGTTCTCGCACACGATTTTACCATCACGAGAAGCTAGCACAACACCTCCAGAGCTATAACAAGTTCCAAATACATATAGCTATATCAAAGCCGGATCTCTATACTTTCCTTTTCTACAGATCTAAAACAAATACTACAGGATTGCAATGTAAGGTAATGATGAGAAACAGGAATTTTACCAGTGGAGACCATGAGGGTCACTAGATTTAGGAGGAGGGGGAAGGAATATTTTTGTGTCCACAGCAACCTCTGGGGCATGAACCTTTGCTTTACCAGCATATGTCTCCTTTGCATTTTCAAGCACAGCTTCAACTAAACCCAAGTCCTCTTCACGACAACGCAACAACACAGAAGGTTCTTTCAACCGAAGCAAACACTGCAACATTAACAAGAGAAAATCTTTCAACACACCAAAAAGTAAAAGAAATGAAAAATGACACCAGCAGAGATAAGCAGAAGGGGTCAGATCACAAAAGAATAGATTGCCATCCGACGAAAAGAAAGCAATTACGTAATCAGATGCTCAAAATAAGCCACTAGGATATCCAAAACAAACTTCCTATATCAAATATAATCTGAATGTATCACGTATGAATGAGGGAGTACCTGAACAATGAGATCCTTGAGAAGCTGTTTGTAAGCACTCTCATCGGCACTCACGTTGAGAAGATCCTTAGCTGCTTGATCTTTCATGGCATTGACAATATCGTCCTGCGCTTGAAGAACTTTGATCCTTGATGCATTTAGCTGCATAGAGTAATCACTGGAAAAAAAAAAAAAAACAAGTATGACATAGTTATTTCCTGTCAAACTAAAATCTCAGTCTCCCAAAACAAGATCAACCATAAATACTACATTTCTAAGTTCCAGAACAAAACGCGATCCAACTTAGATCAAATCAAGAAGATTCAGAAACTAAAACGATCGGTTAATGAAATCGAACTGAAGTTGAACTCACATCTTCTTACGGACGTCAGCTTGCTTCTCCTTCTTCTCATAATCTTGCCTGATCTTCTTCTTCTCCGCCTCAACTAGTTGAAGTTTCTCAATGTTGAATTCCTACAAAAAATAAATATCCAGATCGAAACGCTAATCAGAAAACAAAAACAGATTACGAGATTGAATCGAGAAACACAAATTGAATTCAAGAATTCAAAATCAGAAAGATCTGAGAAATGGAGAGAGAAAACAGTAAAGAAGATCATATACTTCTTCAGCAGAAACTGAGATCTCGTTGGCCTTCTCCTCGGCTTCTTGGCGGATGAATCTCACCATCTGCTGGATCTGCCTAGATACATCTCCGTCGTTCATCTTTTACCGGGAAAATCGGCGGTCGCCGTTAACGATCGGAGATTTTTTGTGATTTTTTTGGTAAATCGAGGATTCTGTGGCGTAGAGAGATTGGAGAGAGAGAGAGTCGTAGATCGGGGGGGTGTTGGCAACGTGGTGATGAGTAATTTGAAGTTGTCTGTTTGTATGACTACGAGACACAAAAAAAACGGGATACAGTGTTTTAGATGATAAGAGAAACGACAAGGCGTCTAAAATAAGAACGAGTTTGTTTCTGGGCCACTTCATGGGCCTTAAAAACCCATTGCATAAATATATTGTGTTAAGTTTTTTAGGGATAACATACGAAGGGAACCATTTTGGTTTTTGTATGTGTTTGTAGATGCATTACTTGGGATGATGGTGATAAGCAAGTGAGAAAAGATTTTATAACCTATGTAAGAATCCGATCTATTCATTTGGATTGAATCTATGTTCCAAGTATTATTTGCTTCAATGTTGGTAATCACTTATGTCTTAGGACTTAACTGTTAAGAGTTTCAAATTGT
>NC_025686.1:7099787-7134067 GCF_000633955.1 Camelina sativa
AAAAAAAAAAAAAACAAGTATGACATAGTTATTTCCTGTCAAACTAAAATCTCAGTCTCCCAAAACAAGATCAACCATAAATACTACATTTCTAAGTTCCAGAACAAAACGCGATCCAACTTAGATCAAATCAAGAAGATTCAGAAACTAAAACGATCGGTTAATGAAATCGAACTGAAATCGAACTCACATCTTCTTACGGACGTCAGCTTGCTTCTCCTTCTTCTCATAATCTTGCCTGATCTTCTTCTTCTCCGCCTCAACTAGTTGAAGTTTCTCAATGTTGAATTCCTACAAAAAATAAATATCCAGATCGAAACGCTAATCAGAAAACAAAAACAGATTACGAGATTGAATCGAGAAACACAAATTGAATTCAAGAATTCAAAATCAGAAAGATCTGAGAAATGGAGAGAGAAAACAGTAAAGAAGATCATATACTTCTTCAGCAGAAACTGAGATCTCGTTGGCCTTCTCCTCGGCTTCTTGGCGGATGAATCTCACCATCTGCTGGATCTGCCTAGATACATCTCCGTCGTTCATCTTTTACCGGGAAAATCGGCGGTCGCCGTTAACGATCGGAGATTTTTTGTGATTTTTTTGGTAAATCGAGGATTCTGTGGCGTAGAGAGATTGGAGAGAGAGAGAGTCGTAGATCGGGGGGGTGTTGGCAACGTGGTGATGAGTAATTTGAAGTTGTCTGTTTGTATGACTACGAGACACAAAAAAAACGGGATACAGTGTTTTAGATGATAAGAGAAACGACAAGGCGTCTAAAATAAGAACGAGTTTGTTTCTGGGCCACTTCATGGGCCTTAAAAACCCATTGCATAAATATATTGTGTTAAGTTTTTTAGGGATAACATACGAAGGGAACCATTTTGGTTTTTGTATGTGTTTGTAGATGCATTACTTGGGATGATGGTGATAAGCAAGTGAGAAAAGATTTTATAACCTATGTAAGAATCCGATCTATTCATTTGGATTGAATCTATGTTCCAAGTATTATTTGCTTCAATGTTGGTAATCACTTATGTCTTAGGACTTAACTGTTAAGAGTTTCAAATTGTCTTTCTTCTACTGAACATACCATCAATTAGGGTTATACCTTGAGTAGCAAATTGATCTCCTATTTTTATCTCCTCGTGGCACGTTCTTAATTATCACAATCAAGATGAAGAAGGAAAAGAAAATTAGTCTTCACATATAGTTTACAATAGTTTGGTTGTCATTGTTAAGTCTTACATACCAAAATAAAAAGTAATGTTTTTTTTTTTTTTGAACAAAGAGGTGTTATCATTCCATTAGATAGAAAGTAACATACAAGGCCAGGATAGTTTGGGGTACAACAGAGGATAAGCTAAAACAAAACATGAAACAATACAGGTACAAGGATAGATAGGAGCATTGGAAGAAAAGAGCTTGAGAGCTATGAGCCATATGCTAGAAAGCAGCATGGAACCTGTGAGATCAAAACCAACCGATGCAGACTCCATGAACAAGTCAAGGAAGTAGGAAGCCACTGTCTTGCAATTTTGAAGACTTGGCGGAAAAGAGAATGGCAAAGCTGTGTTGCCAAAGGGTCGAGCAGATACTCTGATAACCGGTTTCTACAGATGTAGTTGATGGTCCACGGTTGATAATGAGGGACTTAGAGATGTTGTGGTAACCACTCTTCCTTGGAGAGAGGGTCATAATGCCACTAGTCTTCAAGGAATTATGCAAGGACTTCATAAAGTAGTTGAGTTGCGGTTTAAAGAACTTTGGAATATGGTGAGGTATAGGTAGAGAGTTGGTGAAGCGTCGGTAACCCCCACTCCATAGAGTTGAGATCATAATGCCAAGCTGCACCAAGCAAACTCCAATAGCGGGATCATCCCTAGTGTAAGCAATTAAAGAGGTTTTCAAAGGACTCTTGAGCCAAACTAGCAACAGTGGTGGTTTAATGTTCAGAAGCTGTCTTCGGACTAATGAAACAACTAAACTAACCAAGGTTTGCTTAGGGTGGGACAGAGTAGAGTTTCGGCCAAACCGGGTACACACTGGTCTCGACACAATTGGGTTTCCATCAACCTAGAGAGGTCAGGTGTTCTGTTACCGAGATGAACTCGACTTGATCCAACAGAAACCATCAAAACTAACTGGATTGAACAGACTATATCTTTCACGAAAAGGGGTCGGATTTGCCGACAATTGAAATCAGAATCGGTATTTAATTAGAAGGGTCAATTATAAAAGCTGAGAGGATTTGATATGCAAGAAAAATAATATTTATACGAGCCACTACGACCCATACCTTCACCTTCTTTTATCATAGTTGTAAGTTTTGTAGTACTAACGTTAACCTGTTTAGAAAGTATATTAAAATACAAAGACATTTCAGTTTTAAAATAAACTATTGCCACAAGTATATTTTTCAAACATTGTTTGAGTTAAATTAAAATTAAATTAGGATCTTAACTACAACTTTATACAGTATCATGCACGTGTAAACCAAAAGTGGTGTGTATTATTCAATCGAATTATAAGTAATCAACCGGCAATAAGGTCGTGAGAAAGTGTTGGAAAGGACCCTAAAATATGCATCCCCTAGTTAACTTTTAAAAATGGGTACTTAATGAGATTTGTTTAGATATATATCACTACAAGACAACGAGTGAAAATCACCTGCTGGCTCACCATCCCACACGTCCACCCCACTTTTAAAATTACTAACCCAAATGGAATAAATCATAACTGCTATCAAATTTTTATTCTATACTATAATACTACGTACGTACAAGGGACCATGACTTTTATTTTATATCTCCGGTGCTTACGATCGAGTAGATAAATGTGGTTTGATACTAGTTTTGTTATATGCATTAATGTCAATATGTCATGATAGCAATATTCAACATCTAACTATATATTTTCCTTTTTTTCTCACATGAAAGTATGATAAATTTCCTTTAGTCTAGACTCTGGTCAATTGTATATTTGTTATAAAAATATGTAACCGATCAAATGTTTACATAGACTAATCCGACTTCATCTAAGAAGCCGAGGGAAAAAAAATTGTTAGCTATATATTTTGAAAAGAAAAAATCTTAGCAAAATGTGGAATGTATTATCTAAATCAGATATCTTAGCTAAGGGTCATATATGTTTTATTTGTTTTATGTTTAAAAGATAACGTATAGTCTCATATTTTAAGGGTCATGTCGTAAACAAATATTTAGTAGCAAAAGCATAACTCGTGAGTGTACGAGCACCATATATGTAGGTTTCTTCGTTCTTTGGTGTGGCCCTTGTCGGGTCGCCACATAGATATGATTAAAACCTTTTTAAGTTAAAAGTCGAATTATTCATGGGTCAAATATACGAACTTGAAATCAATGATTTGATAATCATCAGTTTTTATTACTAATTAGTAGTAGTAATATTCTTTCTTACGATCATTCATCTATCTAATCATAAATGCACTGTTTAATAGTACAAACTCATTTTCAAATTTCAATAGGCCCTACATTATGTGGGTTGCATGTTCCCAAAAAAGCAGAAAAACATGTTAAAATTGTCGACGGGTACGTTATTCACTTAACTTAGCACCGTGCCTATATAATTATATTCAAACACCTTAACCCGAAAATAGTCAAAATGGTAAAGCTTTGTTATACATAGTTATACATAGTGTCACTTATTATATTTTCATTTCTGAAATGAAAACATGACTAATATTATATAAGAGTATAAAGGATATTATTGCTTTCTCAATTTCATTGTGAACATTCTAACATTTTAAATTATGAATTAGAAAAGCAAACCATTTTGGCAGACCAAGAAAAAAATATATACCATAACATAAGTTCCCTGACCATGCCCATATTTTCAGCGTGGTTGAAGCACTTTTCAAGTACACCATTGCTAGATTATAATTGGCCATTTGGCCTAATTGGTTTCATTATTGGAATCGCTTTGTTCTACCAATATTTTATTCGTTCACTTTGTTGAAAAGAAAACAAAAGCCTCGTTAATGTTCTTCTAATAAAATTAAAACAATATATAAATCACTGGGTAAGCAAGTGCACATGTTATAAAAAAAGCAAGTTCGTTATTGCGTTTCAACTTAATGATCAATTAAAAAAATATCTATAGTTATAGTAGCTAGCTGGCTACGTTAATATAACTCCAAACCGGTGAAAGTAAGGTTGAACATATATGATAAATAAGTGAATTTGGAATTTTTAATAATTGTTTCTTCTTCGTGATAATTCAATAATATATATATTTATCTTATTATATAAAATTTGATGTCAAAATTACTAATTAACAAAATCTTGATACGTGTCAATTATATTATTTAGATATTGACACATGTCAATTTTAAAATTTTTAAATTTTTAAAAAATAAAAATATAAAAATTCAAAACCTACTATAAAAAGAAAATATCATTATAATGAAAAAATATATATATATATATATATATATATATATATCAAAAAAATCGAAATTGTAATAATTGTTTACTTATTTTAATTTTAAGTTGCTAATTTTACAAGAAAAATGATTACTTTTTATATAAAATAAAAAAAATATGATTGTGAAAATTATACAAACTACTGTTTCTAGAAAAATGTAAATACTCACATTTACATAAACAAAGAGATTGTTGAAGTAAAAGAATTAAAATAAAAATAGATTGTTTCATATTTTTTTCACCAATCAAATAACTTATTTAAAACGACTGCTATTGTAACATATAAGATAGGAGTATGTAAGATTAACATATGCGTTTTTGTAACTATAAAAATATTAAAGTGAAGAGACATATAATAGGTTATTTAATATGTTCCTAAAGACAATTTGTTGATAGTAGTAAAGAATAATGAGTATATTTTAACAGTAAAATATATTTATGTGTATAAATACACTTCAAGTGGTAATGTAGATAGTAGATTTGTAAATAGATATATATTAGTGTATTATAGCAAAAAAAAAACAACTATTTTCTGTAATAAAAGTTTATCTCTTTACTTTTATACATTATTTTTACTTACGAAAAGAATTAAATAAATATATATTCTTTGTTAAATTTAATTTAATTTTAATAAATTTGAACTCATCTACAACTATTTTCTTAACTAAAAGTGTATTTGTTTACTCTCTTTTTTTTTCATGCAAACAATAAATTAAAAGAAAATTCTTTGGTTAGTTGCCCAAGCCGGAGGGAAGGGGTTTACAAAAAAAACTTCAGATATAAGAGAACGCGAAGCACGGCAAGACAATTCACCTTCGTATTTAACGCACGCGGGATCCAAGAGATGGAGAATAGTTGGAAGGACTCCAGCAAGTTGAACTCATCGAGCATGTTGGAGAATGACGGTTAAAATGAAGAGACATATAATAGGTTATTTAATATGTTCATAAAAACAATTTGGTGGTAGTAGTAAACAATGAGTATATTTTAACATCTATACTAGTATTTTTGCAGCAGTTTTTGCTCAAAAATACTTTTTGGAAAGTTTTTACATTTAATGCATTGACTTTAATATTAGTTACCAAAATTTCAAAATTAATTATACGTAAGATTTAAAAAAATAAGGAAATATTTATACCTTATTCAAACATAAATATATGATTCTCTTTCATTTTTATTTGGATTTATATTTAAATTATCTTGCATTATTCTATAATACATTTAGTTAATAAAATTGTGATTTTTTCCTGCATATTATGTAATACAGAATTTTAAAAATGGACATATATTACTCAATAGATAAATAAAAAATAAGGGTACAATATCTTAGATCGTCTAAAAAATTGGGCAATGGTTTAGAGTCATACTATAAAAAAAAGCCAAAATGATTCTGAATACAGATGAGTAGAAAACTTGATTTATCAGGCATTCAAACTTTAAAACCTTTATTTGGTTTATTCCGGTTCTTTATTTTAAAGATTTTTAAAAGGTTAAATATGAAAATATTTAAAAATTTTAAAAAGTTAAATATGATAAATATTATACCGTAGATACACAATAACTATTAAAAATTAAGATGATATAGTGTGAGTTAAAATATCTCGGGACGGGGTTATATAGCGGGACGGGTTTATCGATATTTCTATAAATTAAAAAATATCATTAATTTGGTGTTACAAGGGTAAAACATCATTTCATTATTTTGTTAACACTGTCGATATCAGAGAATAGACATATCTAATTAAATTGATTAAAAAAATATTATGTTAAAAAAAAAATTTATATTACGATATTATATCGTTTATTTAACAATAATTGTATAATTATAATATATTTAACCAACAAATACAACTTATAATTTATATATTTTAGTTATAAATAATTTTGCCCCGCGGTGTAGCGCGGCTCCTAATCTAGTTAAAATATATTTGTGTGTACAAATACACTTCAAGTGGTAATATAGATAGTAGATTTGTAAATGGATATACATTAGTGTATTATAGCAAAAAAAACAATTATTTTCTGTAACTAAAAGTTTATCTCTTTACTTTTATACATTGTTTTTACTTAGAAAAAGAATTAAACAAATATATATTATTTGCTAAATTTAATTTAATTTTAATAAATTTGAACTCATTTACAACTATTTTCTTAACTAAAAGTGTATCTGTTTACTTTTTTTTTTTCATGCAAACAATAAATTAAAAAAAAATTCTTTGGTTAGTTGTCCAAGCCGGAGGGAAGGGATTTACCAAAAAAACTTCAGAGATAAGTGAACGCGATACAAAAGAAACTTCAGAGATAAGAGAACGCCAAGCACAGACAAGACAATTCACCTTCGTATTTAACGCACGCGGGATCCAAGAGATGGAGAATAGTTGGAAGGACTCCAGCGAGTTGAACTCATCGAGCATGTTGGAGAAGGACGGCCAATCTTTAGGGGACTGAACCATAGTGAGTCTCGAAATGTTGACAAGCGATCCCTGCAGCACGTATCTGCTCCATGACCCAGTACAACGCTTCTAACTTCGAATGAGGGGGGAGGGGCTCCGTCTTAGAGACTTGGCCCCCAACAACAAGGTTCGCTCCTCACCAACGCAACACCACCAGTCCAATCCTGAATGCACATTGGTTGCTTTCCAAGAACCATCAATCTGACAACAAGGTGAAGAAATCTGGACATCCGAGGACGGAGATGGATCTGACATGACCGCCATTAAAGAGAACGCCTCTTTCCAGGCTAACTTATCGCCCAAAGCCTGAGAAATTATCATTCACCTCGATCTCTAAATCTTGAAAAACTTTTTTATTTATGGCCTTCCGGATTGTCCACAAAATCCATGGTAATTGAAAAATTTAATCAGGATCACCCTGTTGAGAGGCATCCCTCCATAAAACAAAATCCAAATTCCAGTACACTGACTCATATGGAAAACCCTCTGACGAGACAAGAGTCGGAGATAAATCCCAAACTTCATAAGAGCGAGGGCATTCAAGAAAAACGTGATTAATAGTCTCAACCACAGAATCACACATTTTACACCAAATATCACTTTGGATACTTCGGTGTATCTATTGACTTTTATAGATAGATTTTACTTACTAAAAATATTTAACGAAAACGTGATTAAAGAAAACGTGAGATAAATCCCAAACTTCACAAGAGCGAGGACATTCAAAGAAAACGTGATTAATAGTTTCAACCACAGAATCACACCTTTTACACCAAATATCACTTTAGACACTTCGGTGTATCTATTGACTTTTATAGATAGATTTTACTTAGTAAAATTATTTATTTTAAATTATTTGTTACATTTAGTTTTATTTTAAAAACTCTAAACCCGCACATTGGACGGGTCTTATACTTCTACAAGAAAAGAGACCTTTATCATCAACGTCATCGACCGCCTTAAACAAATAAACACCACTTTATTATTTTCGTTTTTCCAAGGTCCAACTCTTATTGATATTTCTGAATTTTCATATCATATTTGAAAAGAATTTTTAAGCTCTATATATTAGTTTCATCGCATAACCGTTGTTTCAAACATAAATACATAATTTATGTATTTATGTCGATATATACTATATTCACGTTTGTATAAACTATTATTCCCTTTGTCTTACAAAGATTGATGTTTTGGTATATTTTTTTTGTTTCACAAAGATTGATGTTTTGTAAACTTCAAGAAGTAATCATTGAAAATATTTAAAATTTTGAATTGTCATTAGTTTATATTTTCTCTCTCTACCAAAAAATAATTATAAATTAAATTACAAATAAAAACTAAAATTTTTTTTAATATGTGTGAAAGTGTCAAAACATCAATCTTTGTGAGACAGAGGGAGTATAACATTACCTTTTTTTTTTTTTTGGACAAAACTACTACTCCCTCCGTTTCATAATATAGGATGTTTAGAGGATTATTTTTGTTTCATAATATAAGATGTTTCCAACTTTCTATGCAACTTTTAGATTAATTTTATATCTTATATTATGCAGTTTTGGATATGATTGGTTAAATTTTATAAAAGTAACTTTTTCTTAATATGTGTGTTTCTACTAAAACATCTTATATTTTGAAACGGAGGGAGTATAACATAACTTAGTTACGTAAAAAGGCTCATTTCTGGTATCCGGTTCATGAACTCTGTGGTCAATCAAAAAAACAAAAAGAACTTCATCTTTGGAGTTACATGAACATGCTGCCAAAAGAGATGTTAAGCAGACAAATGGGTAACAAGCGAAAGAGAAGAGTCAAGAGTTTTGCCTCGAGACGACGAAGTCACGTACTTGAAACAATCAAGTGGGATGATGGCTCGAAACGAGAGAACGGCGCCGTTTGCGGGACTAAAACGGTGCGAGCGGTGAGTGGGCTCCGCTTCTTACTTTGCTACCGTCCAAGTCTTGTCCTTATTTTCTTCGACATTTATCCGTACGGTCTCTTTATTTTACTTAAAACTTTCACTAAACACCCAACTACGTCACAAGTCCCAATGCGTTTATTTGGTTAGGGATATGAAAATTATTATGTGAAAGTTTACGTATGCTAATTTACCACCACTCTAGTCTCTATCATTATGTTATGATGATATTACATTAACCAAGGTTCATCATTACTTTCAATGTTTCATATACTAGTAAACATATTCTTATAAACGAAGTTTAATTCGTTTGAGATAACTTCTTGAAACTATTTTTATTGGATTCATAAATTATTACGTGGCTCAACATGTTTGTATGTACATTGTGTAGGTCTGATGTTTATTTAACTTGTATTCCACAGTTTTCATTATTATTAGTGATTTAAAATGTTGTAGAAATATATAAAGATTACCGCGCGCCTGTTTAATGCCAAACATTTTTTTTAATATCGTTTTAATAGATCATTTTGTGTGTGTGTGTGTGTCAAAATCTACCATTTTGTAATCATCCAAATATTTTCCAAATTTCTCTTTTCAACCACCAGGGTTCGATTTGGGTGATGAGGCTAAACTTAACAACTTTTCTTTTTAGAGAAAATAGTAAAATTGTATTCTATGTATTGGATTTACGAGGAATCGGTCCATGATAATAGGGCCAAAATCTATAAGATTGCATAATATAATATTAATATGTTATATGAATAACCTTAAGTAACATTGGTAACGAAGTGATGTGAGCATCCTAGTCGATATACTTCCTGAAAGATATATCAGATCACTCATTACAAGTTTAGAACCAAAGCAATTTTTAATTAAATGGTATTTCTTTTCTAGTATGTTAGAGACTTAGAGGGTTGTTTTGCTTTGTTTTGTTTTTCAAACTGATTATAAAATTCTATGCTAAACATGTGAATATGTAACTAATATGTCCATTGCGTCAGACTACCTAGTACCTACCAACCAATTTGATCAGAAAAAAGAGTTCATCTAGTCGAGATACTAACTAATGTTTAGAAAAAGCAAAACACACATGTTTATATTAAAACATAAGTGAATAAGTGCTACATGTGCATATCGGTGATTCAAGGTTTTACGTGAATTAGCAGATTTGTGTGTACCTCGTGAAGGTGGAGAGAATAACAAAGATTTTAGCTTTTGCCGCTCAACTCAACCTCGTTGTAATAATTTATACTGTATTATGTTTAAATCATTTTCCAGGGCTTTTGACAACATAAAGAAGTAATTTAGAAATAAAGAAAAAAACTACAAAAAGAAGTAAATTTTTGTTTTCTCAATCAGCAATGGGTAGAACTTGTGATGTAGAACAAAATAAATAATATTTTTTTTGGCCAACTGTCAACAAATGGCATGAATAAGTGTATCACCCAATGTCAACAATAGTTTAAAAATTACATTGGTTTAACAATTTCATAAAAGGAATGAGACGTCATATTTGTAGACCAACCATAATCCAACAAAACACAATAAATTTTAAACAAGTTCTGATTAGTAACATTTTTTAGCTAACTATGAGCTATACATCCATACCTCTTTACATCAATCATAACACATTTTACCAATTCCACCCAAAGCAGTCTCTAAATACTCTTCATTCTCATAAACAAGCACTGCTAATAATCAATAATATATATTTTAACTCCACTAATTCATATATTACAGTTTTTGATTTGATTAGAGATTATTAAATCACGGTATATTTGCAAATAAATCAAAGTTTTATTTTTTATTTTTCCCAATTAAATTAGTTGGCAGGATTTTTTTATTTTTATACTATAATAACTTTGATTCTGAACTATATTGGTGGCTTGTCGAATTCAAAATTTCATTTCATATAGAGATATATGTCGAATCTCTGTTTTTCAGCATTATATTTTGTTTGTAGAAAAAATGTAATTACAGTTTTATCTTTTTTCTTGAAAAAAGCCAAACACTCTCCACGTTAAAAGACCAAAAAAAATTAAAGGCACTTTGTTTTTCTCTGGTTTAACACTCACGTGAAAATATGCAGTGAAAAAGAGAGAGTTTTTTCTCTAAAAAAAAAGTGTTTTAAAAAGGACAAATGTAAACTTTAATAATAAACAATTTTTTTTAATTAATGTCCATGTCGAAAACAAGAGAAATTCAATTAATACCATGATACAACAAAACAAAAACAAAAAGTGAAAAAAAGACACACAAGTCGAATGGGAGATTATGTTTTTGTTTTTTTGACGTAACATCCTATGTTGTCGTCTCTCTGCCACGTCAGGACCCTGCTGTAGAAAAAGACTTGAGACTGCTGCAGTCTACACACCGCAACGGTCTTAATATTTGATTAGCAAATGACGAAAACACCCTTTTGAGGAAGATTTTAAGAAATTTAATTTACAGCAATTAATCACCCCTTAATTAGTGCTAAGCTAATAAATTTTGAGTAACACAATTTACTGATATTAAATTTTTATGGTCAAAGATAAGACTAAAAACCGTCTTTCCCGTGTTCTTTAATGTTATTAATTTCTTTCAACTTTTTAAAACAATTTTTTCTCACTAATGACAAAAAAAAAAACAGGATAGTAAAACGCCGCAACCGCCGTTTCAAGATCCTATAAAAGACTCTGCTCTCTTCAGAGTCTCTCTCTCTTTTCTCACTTGTTACATGTGCTCTGCTTCTTCTTCATCTTTTGTCACTCACTCTCCATCTCCATAAAACTTTTTCTTTTCTCTGCATAAAATTTTCCCAGGAATATTTCTTTACAAAAAAAAAAAAAACATTCATCCCTAAACAAGAAAAAAGCATCTCCCTCTTTTGCTTAAATCACCAAACTCTGATTCCATAAGCATATCTCCAAAACAAAAAAAAGCTTTCTTCTTTTTCATCTTTCCCGGGAAAATTTTCTTGTGTTTACAAAGCATCAGTCTCTATCTTTATTCGTTTCTTTGTTTCTCTTTACTTTTCCTGAATTTTATTTATATATATAAATAAGCACACGAACAAAGAAACACATAAGTTAATACAATACTATTACAAGAAAGAAAGAGTGAGTTTTTAAAATGGAGACAGAGCTGAAGAAACTCAAGAACATCGTAACACAACCAAGAATCTTACGCATCTCTGTAACTGATCCTTACGCTACAGATTCATCAAGCGACGAAGACGAAGAACAAGGTTTTCAAGCGAAACGACGTCGTGTCAAGAAGTACGTGAACGAAGTGGTTCTTGAATCTGTTTCTTCTGATGATAAAGACAAGTCGATGATAACGAAGAAGAAGAGAAAGAGGACCGTTGATACTGCTTCTCCGGCGGTGGTTGTTAATCCGGCGGCAACGAGAAAGTTTCGTGGAGTGAGACAAAGACCGTGGGGGAAATGGGCGGCGGAGATTAGAGATCCGAGTCGACGTGTTCGGGTTTGGTTAGGTACTTTCAGCACCGCGGAGGAGGCCGCCGTTGTGTACGATAACGCAGCTATTCAGCTACGTGGTCCTGACGCCCTCCTCAACTTCCCTCCTCCTCCTCCTGATCCGGTAACGGAGAACACTGAAGAAGCTTCGACGGTGGCTGAAGAAACGTCTGGTTCTATCAGTGGCGGAGGAGAATGTCTTGGTTCTCCGGTTTCTGTTTTACGGTCTCCGTTCTCCGGCGAGTCTACGGCGGTTAAGAAGGAGTTTTTCGGTGTATCGGCGACGGTTGAGGTGAAAGATGAGCCGCTGAGTACTCTTTCGGGTACGTTTACGGATTTTTCTGAGTCTTTGTTCTCAAACGACGACGTTTTTGGATTTTCGACGCCGATGACTGATTCTTACGGCGGAGATTTATTCGGGGGTGATCTTTTCGAAGATATGAGTTTCGGATTCGGGTTTGGATCCGGGTCAGGGTATGGTTCTGGATTCTCTAGCTGGCACGTGGAGGACCATTTTCAAGATATTGGGGATTTATTCGGGTCGGATCCTCTCTTAGCTGTTTAAATAATAACAGACGTTAAAAAAAAAAAAAACACCGGCCGTTAACGGCGTTTGGTGAAGTTTTGTTACCGGCGGAAGATATAAAAATATCGACGATTTTTTTTTTTTTAATGAGAATTTGTTTTAACTTTAATTAATGGTGAATTTTTAAGGTTAAATAATAAACGTCTGTGAGTTAACGGCGTGAAGCCACGCACGCACGCACGCATGAGTCAAATCTCACGCTTTATTTACTTTTACTTTCTTCTTTTGGTCTTTTGGACGAATCACGTGTTGTCTCTCACGTGACGAGGAATCAGTGAAAAGCTTTGGTTAATTTTTGTTATACTTAACGTTACTTATAGTATGATTAATATGTGTTAATTTGGCAAATAGCAAATCCATAATATAGTTCTACATTTGGGGATATAGAGAATTACACGTGAGGGAGAATCGAATCTTGGCAAGTGTCTATACCAAAACAATGAATTTGATTCATACCATGTGTTCTTGAACTTTAAGAAAGACATATATACTAATTAGTTTTACATGTGTGAAAAAACTTTCAAAAAACAAAGAAAACCTTGCTTCTTTTTTTTTCAATTTTTTTTTTCATAAAATTTCTGGTTTTTATAACTTAGTACTGATTATATAGATTAGTTTAAATGGTGCCAAAACGACAATGATCTCCAGGATGAACAAACCCGGTACGAGAACCTTGCTTCTTTTTCAACTCTTACGTAACTTTATTTCTTTCCTTTTTTCCTTTTTTGTCTATATACATGTGAAATGTCGTATAGAGTGTGTGTATATACTGTAGGTAACTTTTTTTTTCCATTGACAGACAGCTTTCGGTATTCACATACAGAATTGAAAGTAAGAATTATAACAATATTTTTATAACAATATTTCGTAATAACTTTCCCTATTATGAATACCAACGAGGTAGACTAGATTTTATCTGAACCAAACAACACTATATTGTTTTGGTTTTTAGTTCAAAATGGGTATAAGTATAACAATTCATTAGTTCATTTCGGCAAGATTTTAAATTACTAATGATGAGGTAGAAATCATAAACGTAAAAAACTGGTAAGCAACAAGACATGCGTACTGTGTAGAGGATGACTAGGACAATATAGGTCTCATGAAATTTTGCAGTGCGTAATAAATACTATACTACTAGATAGATAGAATCTTATATCTATCCCACTCACAAATTTATTGAACGTTATCACTCTTCACGTACACTTCTCGTGTCATTCCCATGCACTTCAATTGTTTTCTTTGCCTTTTCTTTTCTTTTATGTTAGTAGTCTCTTACATAGTTTTTAAACTTTTAAAAACCTTGCAAGATTAATGATCACTATTACTTTTTCCGAAATGCCAACCAAAAAATCTCATCGTATCATTGTGATTTATCATAGAATATTGGATAAAAGTTATTGGGATTTCGATCATTGTCAGTGTTAATTTCAGAAAGGGAGAAAAAGTTTCTAGTTGAAGTTCAGCATCTCTTTCAAGTGTGATTTGAGAGCTACAAAACCCACACAAATGGTAAGGCCCATAAGAGAGCACGACATTTGTTTTTATGGATTGTGTTGCCACGTTGGTGGTAGTGATGTGGACCAGCTAGGACCGTTTAGTCTAGTTTTCATAGTTGAGAAAGACCAAATATAAAACTGAGTCTAGTTTCTGGAACGTTTGATTATGGTTTGACTTCTTATTCTAATCAATTATTAACTCCATGTTAATGTTATGTAAAAAAAGTATGACAATAGTACATCATGACCTTACAAGAAACATATTACATATGTCACGCAGACACGCACCACGTGATCTATATATGTACATTAATTTCTCTTGATCCTAATTTACAAAATTGTGCCTCTACGTAAGCAGATTCCACGGTGTCGTAAATTTAATTCATATTCATCTTGATGACTATGAGTTTTCCTTTACATACATTATTTGTATGATGAGCATGAATCTTGCATATTGTCGATTTTGGCTTCCTCGAACTCCTTACTGTCTTGGCCTCTTCTGTACAGTTTACTTTACTGAAAACATGCCCGGCTATTTATGAGTCTTGTTCTATTGAACAAAGCAGCTTCCGTCTATTACGATAGTCTGGGAGATTTGTACTATTACTTGTGCCGTAGTTAGATTACATCCACAAGAATCGATCAATAATAATTTTTGTCCAATAAATCATGGTAATCACCCATTTTAGTAATTTCACATTCGAAATAACAAAATGACACATAATATAATTAGTCATTAGTCTTTGCTGATAGAGATAATTTTGAGTGTCGCAACATATACAAGCGACGTTCTGTTATGGTCTCAGTTGTTTTTTATCTAGCAATTATACTAGCTAGAGAAACGAGTGATAGATAGATAGGGATATGAAGAATTCAATGATCCGAAGAATTCTGTCTATTCACTAAGAGATGATTTACAATCATATATACATCAGAGAACAGATCTCAAATCATATATGTACACATAAGGAAACTTGTATAACTATGCTCATATCACGGGATTGATATGTTGACCACATGACTTGATCACCAAGGCTCCAATACTCCCTCTCAAGTTGGAGCATACAAGTTTTGTATTCTTAACTTGATATGAAATGAAACAAAGCTATCCCATCCAAAGTTTTTGTAAAAATATCTGTGAGTTGTAGTGTAGTGTCAACATGACGAAGAGCAATGACACCACGAAGAAGCTCGTCATAAACAAAATGACAGTGTATCTCAATGTGTTTAGTCCGTTCATGAAAATCCGGGTTTGTGGCAATATGGATGGCGGACTGACTATCACAGCGTACGAGCATTGGTTGATCATGATGAACCCCTAGTGTAAGCAACAACTGGTTGAGCCACAAGAGTTCTGAAGTGAGAAATGACAAGGCCCGATACTCTGCTTCTGCAGATGACTTGCTGTCTGTCTCTTGTTTGTGAGTTTTTCAGGAAATGGGAGAGTCGCCGAGCTGAACAATGTAACCAGTAACCGAACGACGAGTGAGAGAACAAGTTGCATAATCAGAATCACACCAGCCCGTGATTTGAAAATCACCTGTGCTACGACGCAGAACCCCCTGACCAGGATCGGACTTGAGATAGCGAACAAGACGTAATGCAGCCTCCCAATGATTTGTACGAGGCTGTTGCATAAACCGGGCTAACATATGCACATAAAACGCAAGATCTGGTCAAGTGACCACCAAGTAAATCAAACGACCAATGAGATGACGGTAGCGTTTCGGGTTAGGAAGAATAAAAGAAGTAGACACCATCAGTGAATGCGTTTTCTCCAACGGGAACGTCGCTGGTTGTGCCCCAAACAAACCAGTTTCAGAGATTATGTCTAACGCATATTTGCGCTGACAGATGTAAATGCCTTTGGAATTTCTTGCTACCCCAATTCCCAAAAAATACTTTAGAGGACCCAAGTCCTTCATGTGAAAACAAGAAGCTAAGTAGTCCTTGAAATCTTGAGTCGCCTTTGGTGAACTTCCCGAAATTATAAAGTCATCGACATAAATCAAGATGTTGATGCGAACTGCACCTCGAACCAACGTGAACAGAGAGTAATCGGATAGAGACTGTTTAAAACCATAACGCTTCAAAGCAGTTGTCAAATTTTCAAACCAGCATCGAGGAGCTTGCTTTAAACCATACAAAGCTTTGCGAAGTCGACATACCTTGTTAGGGTGAGCAGCAGAGAACCCTGGAGGCAACTTCATATAGAATTCTTCGCGAAGATCGCCGTGTAAAAATGCGTTGTGAACATCCATTTAATGGATTTCCCATCGTCGTTTGGAAGCAACATCAAGAAATGTACGGACCGTGGCCATCTTAGCCACTGGAGCAAAGGTGTCTCCATAGTCCTCACCTTCCTTCTGCTTGTTACCGAGTGCCACCAATCTTGCCTTATAGCGTTCCACAATCCCATCAGAGTGATGTTTGACCTTGTAGACCCATTGGCAACCGATCGCTCATTTCCCTGGGGGAAGATCTTCGATAATCCAAGTACCATTTTCCTCTTATGCATCGATTTCAGATGTCATCGCCTTATTCCATCGTTTATCAGCAACTGCCTCTCGATATGATTTAGGTTCGACAGTTGCAGCCACTGCAGCCATATACGCAACATGAGAAGCACTAAAACGTTTCTTAGAATCATGATGAGACATCGGATAACGTACTGGAGCGGATGTGGAGGCTTCCGATTCACAAGAGGCAGAATTAACAACATAATCTTTGAGGCGAGATGGGGCTTCTCGAGGCCGTGTACTTTGGCGAGGAGGAGGCGGATCCAAAGCAACATGAGCAGGTGGTTTTGAGCGTTTGGTTGGCGAGAAGGTGCATCGGGAACCAGAGCAGGACCAGCAGAAGTCGAGGCTGGTAATGCAGAATCCGACGAAGGAGTCGGTAGAGTCGCGGAGTCAGGTAAAGGCGGCGGATTCAGTGGCTCAACGGGATCCGTGGAAGACGAAGAAGAAGACTGTCTATCACATGGACCAGAAGGGGCAGTTGGGCCGGACTGTGTTAATGGGCCTTGTGATCCAGGAAGAGAATCTTCAGTAAGTGGACCACTCGAAATGGAGGCCCAAAGTTTTGGTGATTGTTCTGCAAGACCGAGATCACCATCGTCGGCACGAAGAGGCGTGGTCGGAGCAAAAGGGAACTCGTCTTCAGAGAAGACCACATCGCAAGACACAAAAAATTGTTGCGTTTCTAAATCAAATAATCTCCAACCTTTTTGACCAAGAAGATAGCCAGCGAATATGCATCGTCGACTTTGGGATTCAAACTTGTCACCATGTCGTTTGTGATTGTGAGCATAACACAAGCTCCCAAACACTCGTAAATGACTATATTGAGGCGGTTTCTTGTGTAACCGTTCGTACAGAGTCTCGTTGTTAAGAACTACACTTGGAGTTCTATTAATCAGATAAGCCGCTGTTAACACACACTCTCCCCAAAAATCCAATGGGAGATGCATTTGAAACATTAACTCCCTAGCAACGTTGAGAATGTGTCGGTGTTTGCGTTCAACCCTCCCATTTTGTTCAGGCGTGGAGACACAAGAACGCTCATGAACAATACCTTGGGTTTGGAAAAAGTTTGTTAAACACATGAACTCCAAACCGTTATCACTCCGGACAGTTCGCACTCTAACTCCAAACTGACGTTCGGTCATAGCCAAAAAATTCTTTAAACGACTAGGAGCCTCACTCTTATCAACCAGCAAATACAACTATACTCCTCTGGAATAATCATCGACTATCGTCAGAAAATACTTAGCCCCACAATGAGAAGTGGTGCGATAGGGTCCCCATAAATCACAGTGGATTAACTCAAAGATTGTCGAAGTCTTATTCATACTCAAAGGAAAAATGTTGCGAGTTTGCTTAGCGCAGAGACATATATCACACGCCTTATTCAAATGAGATGAAGAAACTGAAACAGAGATTAGGGAAATTAAACCAACGACTCTCGTAGCTGGATGACCCATCCGACTGTGCCACAACTCATAGTCCTTGTCCTCTTTTGTTGTGACTGATGTTGCGATCTCCATGCCACGAAAGTAAAACGTACCACCGGCTCTAGTACCCGTCCCAATCACCGTCTTTGAAATGCAGTCCTGGACCACAAGAAAGTGATCAGTCATTTGCAAAACACATTTGTTTTCATCCATCAATTGACTCAAAGATATCAAATCAGACTGAAACTCTTTTACATAGAAGACAGAACGCATAACCAAATCAGAACCAAGATGAACTGTCCCCTCTTTTACTGAAACTCGTTCTCTACCATCAGCCAGAATAACCAACACCGAAGCCATATCTCTCACATTAGTTAAAATCTCAAACTTGCCTGTCAAATGATGAGAAGCACTGGTATCCATAATCCATGAAGGAGAAGTAGACGTACCAGATAGTTTTTCAGGAAGAGAATCCTTCCCACCATTGAGTACCCATTTGATAGTGCGCCATTGGTCATCAGTGAGATTGATACCCTCTCGATCGCAATCAGTGATGACATGATTAGCTTGCGCCATTGGATCGACCGGCGAGACACTCACATGATTAGCGTAAGTTGCTCTCCCACGTCCACGTCCGCCACTGGAGGTTGCTCCCCCACAACCACGACTGGGAACCGAACGACTTTGGGGACGCTCTCCCCACCACTCAGGATAACCGATGAGGGCATAACAGGATTCTGACGCATGACCACCACGATTGCAATGAGTACACACCACTCCTTTCTCCTTGTGATCGCTCCGCAGCGGAGGATAGGTAGAACGAGGCCGAGTGTTGGCCACAAAATCACTCACCTCGGTGTGAGGAGTCGAGTTCGTGATCCCATGCTGGAGCAAGTCTTCCTCTTGTCGAACAATATTGTACACGTCTTCAAGCGATGGCACCGAAGTGCAAGAAACAATACTAGATCGCATAGTGCGATACAGAGCATCATCAAGTCCAAACAGAAACTACTGAACTTTATCTTCCTCACGATCACGTTCCTGCAAGCTTTCAAGATCACAAACACACTTGCCACACTTGCAGGTACACAAAGGACGGAACGCAGCCATGCTATCCCAAATCTTCATAAGCTTGCCGTAGTAAGTCTCCATGGATAGACCCCATTGCTTGCAGCCAGCGAGATCAGATTTGATCTGCATCAATTTTGGTCCATTCATCACCGAGAAACGTTTTTGCAAATGATCCCATAGATCTTTTGCGACATCGCGATGAGACACATTCGATCGCAGAACAGGATCAATCGTCATCTTTATCCAAGACACCAGGAGGGCTTGGATAGTCCACCAGTCTTCAAGATCTGGAGATCTCTCAGCAGGTTTGGGAATAAAACCATTGAGAAATCCAAACTTCTTGCGTGAACAAAGAGCTGTCTTCATTCCACATGCCCATTCATCATAATTATCGCCCTTCAGTAGGGGATGAGAGATCACCGCACCAGGATTATAAGCCGAGGTCAGATCGTAGTGTGAGATTGTGCGTCTCACTTCGTGGGTCGGGGTCGTGGTGTTCATCGGGTTCGTGGTGTTCATCGGGTTCATCGGGTTCGCCGGGTTCGTCGGGTTTGGTAGGGTCGCAGCAGTGTGGTTGTCGAGATTCGTGGTGCCGTCAGCCATTGTCGTGAAAAAAGAAAAAATACGATACTGCTTGTAGAATAATTCACGCTCTGATACCATGAAGAATTCAATGATCCAAAGAATTCGGTCTATTCACTAAGAGATGATTTACAATCACATATACATCAGAGAACAAATTCTCTCAAATCATATATGTACACATAAGGAAACTTGTATAACTATGCTGATATCATGGGATTGATATCTTGACCACATGACTTGATCACCAAGGCTCCAATAGGATAGGGTAATCAAATGGATACAAGTCCACTTGTTTGGTCTTCAACGCTTTGTGCATTTTCAGCCTTAATCTCTAGTAAAATGTCACCATACACTCATACCTTCAACGTGATCCTATCCTTCATATCAACATACCTCCGCTTATCTCTCGCCAGATACATCTCCTTGGTTTTCAAAATGCCTGTGAGAATCTCTTCTTCGTTTACAGCTCCGTAGTATATCATCAACGAGGTCAGTTTCTCAGCATACATGTCTCTGTGGGCTTTCGCTGTCTCTAAAAAGCTCTCAAAGCCAGTTTTTTCAAGTGTTGCATCATAATTATAACCTATCTTGTCCTCGCTCTCAGATTCTAGCTTTCTCTGTGCTAACGAGTTTTTCACAGCACGGTATAGTTTCCCAAACAAAGACTCAGAGATATATGTTGGTTTCTCGAACCGTTCCAGGAAATCAGGGAACTATATGGGCTTTAAGGCATAAGGCATCTCCGCTGGAGCTCTAGTTTTGGCAAAATCAACAGCCCTGGAGTGAAGATGTGCTAACTCTAGACACTTATGGCTCCTCGCTTTTTCTGGGTCACGATCTGCATCAACCAAATGTGCAGTTGAAATCACTCCCAGCGTGTCACTTATCATATAGTCTATAGAGAATTTGTGGAAATCCTAACAAAGCAGAGTGAAAGAAAGAGAATCAGCTAATTTCTCCAAAGATTAGGAATTTATAAAACTTTTCACATCATCATAGCCTTTCCAAGAAACTAACCTCTAAGGTGACATCATGATCCATTAGACGAGGTCTGCTTCCCGCGTAGTCCATTCGTGGGTCCATTTAGCTTGGTATAAGCTTCTCATCCCAACTAACAAAAAAGTAGTCTCCGTCGATGTAGACCTTTTCTAATCAAATACTAATTAGAAAAGAACTCCAAGGTTGTTAGCCCAAACTAGAGGAAAAGAATTTACAAAAAAAACTGCAGAAATTAAAGATCTAGACAACTGAGCAAGACAATCCGCCTTCAAATTTGACAAGCGAGATAACTTGGACAAGGAAAAGAGAGGAAAGGCGGCCCACAGAAGGTGGAAATCATCTAGGATATTACAAAAGGCGGGCCAATCCACAGGAGCTTGAATCATCGCTACTAGTTCTGCACGGTCCATCTCAAAACACTAACAGACAACTCCATTTGCAAGGAGACACTCCCTGATCTAAAGTAGAGCCTCCAACTCTGCGTAGAGCGGTGAAGGGCTTCGTCGAAGATATCTAAACCCAACAAAAAGGTCTGAGCACCACCATTACCACACCACCAACCCAAACCTGAGCTGGGATCAGATGCTTTCCAAAAGCCGTCTATCTGACAACAAGGTCCCTGACCCGGCTGCATCGAGGGAGCCACAATATATGATGGATCAGAACTACCTGAAGAAGCATTTTTTTTACCCTAAGAAGAAATGCATTAATCTCACAAGCTTCACCATTAACACAGCAGCCAAGAGTTTTAATAATATCCTCAAACCTAACTTCAAGCTTATAACATTCACCACATTCCCAAACCCAAAACTCAACTCACCTCTTCTCTTCCAAAACCCAACACCTCACGCCTCCCCATATTTCTAGGGCACAGAACCTCTCTTCACCAGACTCAGGGAACCCAACAGTTAAAACGACGTCTTCTATCCTTCTCCGTGGATCTACAGGGCAAGGGATGATGTCATCATAAGTTTCAGAGAGTCTTAGGTTATGGGTTTTGAAAAGGAGCTTTGTGAAGAGAGAAGCTGGGCTCGAGAATTGACTTCAAGGGTACTGAATTGTCTTTGAGCAAAGTCTCTTGGCTTCCAATTCTCGCCAGTTGTTGGGATTTCGAGAGTGTATATTGTGTCTTCGCCAAGGTGGAGCTCGAGAAAGCGGAGGAGTTCGTCGGCGACTATGGTTTGAGGAAAATTTCAGACTTTAACCATTGGTCGTTTCGTCGTCTTCATCATTGATACCATGATTGACCCCAAGAGCAAGTGAACAGAGCGAGAGAGGGAGTGAAGAAGAGTGATTTCGAGAGAATCAGAAAAGTTTTGCGTTTTTGGAAAATCTAAATGTAGAAGAAGAGAACTGGGGTTTATTAGGTGTTTTCGATGTATTGAAATTCAATATAGCTTGATGATGTTAACTGTAATACTCCCTCGGTTTCATAATATAGGATGTTTTAGAAAAAATATTTTGTTTTATAATATAGAATGTTTTCAACTTTTAGATTAGTTTAAAAATATATATTATGTAGTCTTATTTATGATTGGTTGAACTTTTTAAAATTAGATTTTTCTTAATCTAATTTTACTTAAAACATTTTATATTTTGAAACAGAAGGAGTATTAAAACTACATTGATCATGACAGTCGGTAAGGCTAACCGATTTTGTGTCTTTATACTTGAACAAATAAACTTTATTTATCATTATTTACCTAAAAGTAATATTGTTTTAATTTTTAACAAACATTTTAATAAACATCTAAGTATATCCACCAAACCAAATAGTGACAACATAGATTTATATGGTCAATATGTTTAGTTGAACCATACATCTGTGAGACTAAATGATTTTTTAAAATATTTTAGTACTCAGAAGACATTTTGTTTAACGGCCTTTTAAACATTGCTTTTGTTACAATGAAGTCGTCGCCCATAGAGAAAAAAAAAACTAAATTAGAAGTAAATAAACTCTGTTTGGAAATAGTTTTTAAGTGAGACATTATCAAACTTAATATGAGATCCATCGTTTGATCGTTTGTCTGTCCAAGTGACCACTACAACCAAAAAAACAATGTATTCATGTAAGAACCAAAAAACTCTGCATTTACCTAGAAAGTGTTTGGGTCATTACAAAAAAAGTTGTGTATGTGCAATTAGATTTTGTAAAAGTATGTCTAAGTGCTAAATTCTCTAATAAATATCATTGGCATGAGCCAAGGTCCATTTATTATACCGTTTATACTGTTTTCAGCCCATTTATTATATCGTGTATACTGTTTTCAGCCCATTTATTATATCGTTTATACAGTTTTCAGCCCATTTATTATATGGTTTATACTATTTTCAGCCCATTTGCGGCTAACGAACGTGTTAAGCGTAGAGTAGTCTGTCACACTCTAACGACACAACCTATTACTGTTAAACGAAAAAAAAAAAAATATAAAGCAAGTGTGTGGCTGGCTATTATCATCCATCATCAAGACACCTTCAATCTCATATCTACATGCTTTATCGAAAAAACTAAAGAAGTGAGGATGGACGACGAGCAGGGGAGACCCAATCAATCAACCACTACCAAGGTAAAATAACTACACTACTCTACTACACATTACTCTGTGGTTTTTTTATCTGTCACCACTTGTGGATTTCAGTGTTCTAAAACTATGTTCCTCGTCTAATATGGTTTCAAGTAATTCCGTTTCGAATATAAAAATCTTGTGAACTATATACTTGGGTAGGTGGATTAAGACCTTATTAGTGAATCATTTGATGTAGACTTAATAGGTACAAAACTTTTTTTTTGGATGTGCCAGATCTTGGCTGATTGATTAAGTTAATTATATGTAATCAACATTAATGTTGGATTAGTTTCACAAATGCCCTTTTTGACTGAGATTCAAAATTTCTTGTGCAGACAAGATCTGGTACTCGTGAGGGGTTGATAGATACGTTTGCTGTACAGTGTGGATGGTGCTTCAAATGGAGAAAAATATATACTCGGGAAGTTTTTGAGGAGATTAGAATGAGAGTAAAAGAAGAAGAGTTTGTGTGCAATACGATTGAAGGTGTGTCATGTCTTGATGATGCAGAGCTAGAATATGACTCCACTAGAATATGGGTCGTGGACAAGCCTGGCGTGGCAAAGACACCAACAGGGTTCGAAAGGGAGATAGTTTTGAGGAAGGACAACTCGAGAGTGGATGTGTTCTACGTCACTCCAACAGGGAAGAAGATGAGGACTCTCAATGAACTTGCAGCCTTCATCGATGCAAATCCAGATTTCAAGGATACACCGCTTGAAGAGTTTACTTTCACAGCCCCAAAAATAATGGAAGAAACTATACCGGGTGGTAAACGTAAGAGGATCTCCAAGCCATCCAAGGAACATGAGTAATTTGAGCTACCAAGCTTTTCCGAGTCTCCAAACTTTATTAGCCTTTGGACTTCTTAATTTGATATGCTTTTTAAACCTCTCTCTGACTCTGGCTGGATCTTTATTTTTCTTGTGAAAGTTGACATTTCTCCTCTTTTCATTATGTCATACCTACATGAATCACTCTTACAATACAACAATCAACTAAAAGACGATGAGGAGAAAAAGAATTATAAAAAAATCCCTCAGTATGTACAAATATGACAAAATGTTTTAATAGCATAGAGACTGGTTGGGCGGATCCAAGCATCATAGTCTAGCTCTGTATAGTCAAGCAGCGTGTAAGTACAGTCCATAGGTAAGTGGACAGATCTAGAAGTGAAGGATTTTTTTTTTGTCTAATGATCTTAGTAGGAGAACACAAACAATGGTAACTGTCATAGCTTCCGAAGGTACAATCATTGATCTTATTGCCATATTGTGTGGCAAAACTGACGGTTTTTATAACAACAAAATTATGGGAAAGATTCTGTATTCTCAAGATGGCACTGAAGCCATGAATTCTAAAGGACTCAAAGAAAGAAAGTGGTTTGTAAATCTAACACAAGTCCTTGATCCACGTCATCTTCAAGCAGTTTGAGCAAGAGGTTCATCAGATGCTTCAAGCCTTCAAAAAACAAAATATACACCACATTCATAAGTTACTGATCTTACTACAATGATTAGTCGTACTGGACATATACGGGTCACAGTTACATTTACCTTTCGATTCCTTCTCCAACCTCGACTCTCAGAAAATTGGAAACCTTCACAGGTGAACCCACCTCCTTGGACAAATTATCCACCAGTGTCTGTGGAATAGGAACTCAAAAGTTCCATTAAACAAGCGATGACAAGCAATGCAGAGATAATCATGCGGCAAAACTTGGTGTTATAAGCTAAATCTACATACCTTAATGTTATAGCATCATTCACAATAAACTTTTGCTCCATTAGAGCAACTTCTTCAAAATGTTTACGGAGACGCCCTTCCACAATCTTCTCTAAAGCCATCTGAGACTTGCCTGTACTTTCTCCCTGCCATATACCACATTTGACAATTGGAGATGCATGGTCTTACATTAGTTCACATTTTAGCCATTGGAGATGGTTTACGACATTAATTCACATTTTTACGAAAAATAATTTTTGAATTCAAGTGAAGCATCTTATTTTATTATACAAAAATCCAACGGCTGTAACTAGCTAGACTAAGCAGTGTATCCTCTCTGAAGCTGTTTCCTTCGGTTTCTCCTAGCCACTTGAATCTGACGTAGCCTCCAATAGGGAGAATCGTTCCTCGTGGCTCTTTGGACTCTATGGCTCCTTGGGAATCTCGAGAACAAGCTCGCAAGATCTTCAATATCTGCTACACTCAGCCAAAACGCCTCCACGTTTGTGATACACGTAACATCTCTGTTGCTAATTACCAATCCCTTTGGTGGCATCTTTATTGTCGTCCCACCTGAAGGTATGCATCAAAACATATTAAGTGTCGTCATCTGAATTTTTATGATTCTTTAAGTTTATAATCCAAATCTTTGAGATTTATGAACATATAATAGGTTCAAAATTAGGGGATATATGTACCGGAGCGTTTGGTGCACAAGGTGAGGAGTTCTTCACCACAAACGTCGCCTTCCGATAATGTCAGAACAGAACGGTCCTCCTCATTGATGCTCTGCATCTCACCCCTCACTATGAATACCATTTTCTTAACTGGACCTTTTTTTCGTAACACTTTGCTATCCTTTATGTATGTCCTCAGTTTCAGCCTCTCATGGATAGCATCTATGATTGATTCATCCAGTGAAGAAAATATTTTCACCTGCAAACCCCATTAACATTTTAATAAATCTACTTCGGCCCCTTTTAGCTTGGTTAGTATGTGATATCATAACTATGTATTACTTTGGTTTTAGCAGCAGTCTCTATATATACAGTTAGATTGTACAAGTAGCTAGCTCATTGAAACACTACGTACAGAATTGGGGTCTGATGTTTACCTTCTCGAGAAATTGGAAGAGGTGTCGTCTTATATCTGTTTGAAGGTCATCAGGCATATTCTCAAAGAGCAATTCTTCGTTAACGCCTCTAGTAGCAGCCCAGTTGAACTGCTCAGCTTCTCGCACCCTCCTGAAAATGTTGAAAACAAACTCTATTCACTTAGTTTTATAGCTAGTGACACTACATAAACTGATCAATATAAAAGGGATATAGTCCACATACTTTCTTATACCATCTGGCAACCGTCTATGGCTCATCCATTGCTCCACATCACGCTGTCTTAGTGTCATTTCCAAATTCCTTAGATGGACAAATCAAAATCACCAGAGTACTTAGAAGACCAACCATGCAATTATGTCTTGAAATATCAACTTATGTATAGTGACGTAGATAAGGAATATTTAATTGTCTACCTTTTACCAAGAGCTTGAAGAAAATTTTGAATGTTACCAATAAGAAGTGCGAAAAGCAATAGTCCTAATCCGATGATACCCATAGTAAAGAGGACCTCCGGTAGATAGTAGGTTGGGACTTGGTTACCAGCAAGAGTGCTGATTTGCTTTGAGAATGATTAGTAATTAAAATATGGCATTAGTGAAGAGTTCCAAATATGTCAATCAATGTAAAGTACTACTAATTGATATTTCTTGTTTTTGTTTTGCTACTCCAAAAAAATAATAATTCTAATTACCTGAAAACCCCAGAAGAGAGAGTAAGTGTATCTTGTGAAGATACTAGAATGATAGGTAAGATTGGCTACTTTTAAATAGATTCCATAAGGAAAACCATCTTCTTGGAAACAAGCATCAAAACCAGGACTTTCTTTCCAGAGAGCTAGTTGTAACCTCGATGCATTACTTCTATGAGCACAATCGATAAAAATTTTAGGTTCATCAACCCAACGAAGATTCCTAATTTGACCATGCATGCATCTCTTAACGCTCTGCAAAGAGCAAAACAACGAGAACAAATCTTTATTTCACCGTTTTTTGGTATCAATCTTTATTTCACTTGATAGATATAATTTTCAAAGAGAATCTTATAAAACAATCTGACTTATATATATATACCTGCAGACCCAAAAGATACCAGCAAGAGCCAACAAAATGTCCAGCAAGCATGAAGGTGAGAAGATTAATGAAAAAAGTAGCCCAAGTTGACTCAAATATGAATCCGGTTGGTGATTGTCCAGCAAGAAATGGTAGAAGTCTACATAACTTTGGAATGTATTGGAAAAGAGCTGCAGCTCGTAAAAGGAATTTCACATGGTTATTGTTGATTGAGCTCACCAAGTATTTTGGTATTATACATAATATCATTATCTGTAAACAAAGGAAGAAATAGGGAGGTGTAAATGAGCAATCTTCAAATAATAACCATTACTTTAAACCGGTAACATTCATAATGATACCTGCGGAACTGGCATCAGTATGAACAAATCAAGGAAAAACTTCCCTCGGACATAATGAAGGGCTATTTTAAGAGGATCACTCACTAACTTGCCAAAACCAACCACACGAGACTCAGGAGCTACATAGGCCATTCGGAACTGCAATACAGTAAAACCTCTATAGATTAATAATGTTGGGATCATGAAATTTTAATAATTTATAATAATATTAATTTATATGTATTATCTTATAGATATATTTTTTAATTGTTAAAAGTTTTGAAAATTATGAATTGAGCCAATTTTACAAAAATAAGATTAAACTTTTGGATGATTTTGGAATTGAAATTTTAATGGAGAAAAATATTAAATTAAAAAATATTATAGATAAATTCAGTTATACATATAACATACAAACTTCAAATTTATGAATAATAATCGTAAATTATTATATTTTGATAGCCTATAAAACTATCAATTGTCATATTTTATAAAATGATAGTTTGAATATACAACATAACAATTGTTTTATAGAGATGAACTCCAAGAAAAAAATTCAATTTTTAAAAAATTATACATAATATACAAATATATATATATATATATGTAAGTTTTATATGATTATTAATTTACGATATTAATGGGACCATATATTTACATAGAAATTTGAAAAAAAATTATTATCTTATTATTTTATCAAATTTTGCTAATTTTTACACTTGTCCAATTTGGGACATAAATTTTTTAATTATTCTATAGTGTTTATTAGTTTATGGAGATGGAAATGGAAGAAGTGAGAGCATGGAGAAATGTAAGCAAACGAAATATACCTGAAGTAGAATGTTTATAAAAAATACAAAATCTGTTAAACTTCTAACAACTACAAATACGTCTGTCATCGGCCAGTCAATCATAATGCATTTGTGTTTCTACAGTAAGAAAAGGTACGTAGATATGGTCAAAAAGGAAAGATAACAACATAGGAGAAGCAAAAGATAAGAGAGAGAGAGAGATATCTCTCAAGGCAAAAACATACCTCGTGGACTTTTACAAGGAAGAAGAAGAGAGGATCTATAAATATGGCTAACAAGCATGAAACGGCAAAAAATTTGCTCCATCTTTTAACATGTTTGTTATGAGGATTCACGATTACATTAACAGAGGAAGCAAATCGCCTAGCCCAAGCTTTAGCACCATCACACAGCTAGCAAGAAAACAAAAAAGACTCTGTTTTAGTAAACATTACTTGAGCCTGATGCTATTTTTTTGTTAATGTGAAGTAAACAAAAAATCAAAACCTCACCGTGGAATCAACATCGGGAGAAACTCTGGCATGTGGAACTTGAGCTGCCTTATGGTTGTAATTATAAGGGCAAATGGTACAGTAAGGGTCATTGCACATTCCTAATTTCGCGTGTTTCAAAACTTTTTCATTGTCTGAGGAGTTTTTATGTTCGAGAACGTCAGAAGGATATCTCTCAACCTGAGTATAGACACCAGAAGAAGTAGTAGAAGGATGAGGAAGAAAGAGAGGTTCAGGGTTGCGAGAAGAGGTATACCGTATACGAGGACCACTTACTTGAACTAAAGGAAGATGTCTCTGATGAGTTCGAAGAGGACCCGTGTAGCCTAAAACCACAGTTGAGTTGTCAAAGGAGGAAGTAGGGGTTGAGATGGAAACGCTACGAGCTCTGGTACGAGATGATGAGTCTGAAATTGGAAGCATGGGAATATCATCTTTTTCGTTGGCCGAAGCCATTTTGTTTAAGGGTTCAAGAAGAAAGAAACAAAAGAATCTGAGACGGAGGGAAGAAGTGGAATGAAGCAGAGAGTTTGAGAGTTTTTGTAAATTGGTAAGAAGAATAAATAGGGAAAGGAGACGTTGACCAAGTCGTCAGGGTCTTCGTATTCAGGGTCTTCGTCTTCGTAGCCCAAGTCAAGTAAGTGAATTATTGTAAATAAATAAAAATGTGTGATTAAGAAAACCTTGTCAAGATAAGAACTTGGATGCTTCTTGGACGACAAAGAAGTTGCAGCTGGCATGGAAAGGATATTTTGTCTACTTGTGTCTGCTGACAAAGAAGTTGGGTTTGTTTGTCCAACCGCAATCAATATTAAGGGAGCAACAGAACACACAAGTCTTAATCAGGTACGTAAACAAGAACAAAGTTACCAAAGACAGTATTGTAGGAATCTTCTTCACAAACTCTCTTCTTTACAAGATGTTTTATTCAGGTTCAAGCAACGTCACCAAACGGCTCCTCTCTCTCTTCATTAGGGTTTTATTTGAAGATAAGATCTCAAGAGGTGAGAGAAACTGTAACGTAATAAGCTTTAGATAGTTTCTTTAGTAGCAATAGATGAGACATAGAGAGCTAGTAAGTCTTAAGCTAAGGAAGAGTTTTAGATGTTCACTTGTATCATCTTGTAATAACCCACTTTCTTTTTCATAGTGTTTGAATGTGGATCGAGAGATCCTAACCGGATGTATCGCTTCGCTTGTGTGAGCTCCTCTTATTTGCTCTGTTTTATCTTCTTCCTCTCCATATCGTTCTTTCTCTGTTTCTGTGAACTGGTGTTGATGACAAATAGCTTAGAAGCTTGAGCCTTTGAGAGGTTAAGCTTAAGCTCAGTACTTGACTTTTATTTCATTGGCTGCTCTGTTCTATTTAACAAAGCACCTTCTATCTACTTTTGTATGAAGGTGAAAGAGTGTGTGGGAGATTTGTACTATTACTTGTACATTCGAAATAACAAAATGGCACATAATATAATTAGTCATTAGTCTTTGCTAATCAAGTTAATTTTGAGTGACGCATATACAAGCGACGTTCTGTTATGGTCTCAATTGTCGTAATCTAGCAATTAATTATACTAACAGCAACGAGTGATAGATAGATAGGGATAGGGTAATCAAATGGATACAAGTCCACTTGTTTGGTCTTCAACGCTCTGTCTCTGTGCATTTTCAGCCTTGATCTCTAGCAAAATGTCACCAACGATCCACGGAAAACTCAAGAATCTCAACTTCTCATCGACCTGGCTCGGGCTGTATGTTACGTAGTACCAAGCCGAAGCTAGCTTCTTCTTCTCTTGTTTCTCCACGCAGCTTTTGTCGAACCATCCCATGGCCTCTCTCTGCAAATCCTTCACAGACAACGTGATTCTATCCTTCATATCACCATACCTCCGGTTATCCCTAGCCAGATACATTTCCTTGGTTTTCAAAATGCCTGTGAGGATCTCTTCTTCGTTAACAGCTCCGTAGTATATCATCAACGAGGTCAGTTTCTCAGCATACATGTCTCTATGGGCTTTGGCTGTCTCTATAAAGCTCTCAAAGCCAGCTTCTTCAAGTGTCGAATCATAAGCTATCGTGTCCTCGCTCTCAGCTTCTGGCTTTCTCTGTGCTAACGAGCTTTTCACAGCACGGTAAAGTTTCCCAAACACAGACTCAGAGATGTATGTTGGTTTCTCGAACCGTTCCAAGAAATCAGGGAACTCTCTAGGCTTTAAGGCATAAGGCATCTCAGCCGGAGCTCCAGTTTTGGCAAAATCAACAGCCCTAGAGTGAAGATGTGCTAGCTCTAGACACTTCTGGCTCCTGGCTTTTTCTGGGTCACGGTCTGCATGAACCAAATGTGCAGTTGAGATCATCCCAAGCGCGTCGCTTATCATATAATCCACAAAAAAATTGTGTATTTCCTAACAAAGCAAAGTGAAAGAAAGAGAATCAGCTAAGGAACCTTTAGGAAACTTTTCACAACATCATAGCCTTTCCAAGAAACTAACCTCTAGGGTAACGTCATGATCCATTAGACGAGGTCTGCTTGCAGCGTAGTCCATTGGAGGGTCCATTTGGTTTGGTATAAGCTTCTCATCCCAACTAACAAAAAACTGGTCTCCGTCGAGATCACCACCAGAACATTCATTTGGATGTGGCCTGTTAGAGTCAACAAAAACCAAGGAGTCTTAGAATCTATATGACTTCTATGTTGTTGGTGCATAGCTTTTTAGGATTGATTTATCATATACCTTTCTCCCTTCTGAGGAAAGATGATGCAGTCGACAAATCCCTTTTCTTCGAAACTGACCTCATATATAGCGTCAAGTACTCTGATATCTCCAGGGTGAAGACATGGGTTTTTCGTAACGACCACTTTCCCAATCACCACAGATGTTTCCTCATTAATCTTGTGGAAGTAGCTCTGTTCACGAGATTTCAGTTCCGCTTCAGTCAGGGTTACACGAACATACACTTGGCCATAATCCAGGATACCCATTTCATCCATGCAACCGATCAAGATCCGTCCTTTCGGTACAAGTATCCTGCACCTACTCTTTAGTTCAGAAAGTTGGCTCTCGTGGTGTACACGAAGCATCATTGAGAGGTACGGTTCTGAACTCGGTGCATATCCTTGTAGCAGCATCTTAACTAGCAGATTCTTGGAATTTTCTCCGCTCAATTTCTGCAGCACATTAAGTGCTGCATTGCGGTCTTCAAGCATATTCCCTAGCATAGATAAATGCATAGCTTGCATCGCCTCAAACACTTCATCTTCAATTCCAAGAGTCGACAAAAGGCAAATGATCTCTCGGTTTAAGAAGCAAGGCATCGACTCTGTCCACCTGGTTACGTTAAGCATCCTGTTGTTTGAGTCAAACTTTAGCATACTATCACGCAGAGACATCTTTCTGAAGGAACTGCGGTCAACGGCGATCACACCTTTGTAGCCACCGTATCGAATTTGAAATGCAGAAGGGACATAATCCAGTCCACACTTCTGAGCAACTTGCTTAGCAAATGCCAATGAAATTTTCCCTATGCCATCCGAGAAGCAGTAATCAGCACCATCAGTAGTCACTTCAATGTCAGGAATCTGCTCCACATCTTGTGCACGGACAGTAACTGTCTGCCGTGAAGCACTGAACAACTGACCCATCCGAGCAGCACATTTTGATATGCTTCGGATTTTACGGAAACAACCCATCCATTCTCTTATATCTTCTGCTTTAACTTTCTCGTTAGACGCAAACATCCATACTGAGTTTCCTCGCAGTTGGCTGGCTGAAAAAGCCAAGAACTCAAACCTCTTAGGCCCAACAGTGATCCCTTCTCCAAGGATTGACAACACCCTGTTATAAATGTTGGTTCTAAAGGGCTTCACAAAATAGCCTTCCTTGGAGTTCACAGAAAAAGCATTTGCTGGAATCTTGCTCCAATCTTCTTCCACAAAAGTAATTCTCATGAAATCTGAGACATGCTCTGCAAAGTTCTTCACAACATAGTTAGCTTTCTCAAGCTCTGGACCCAACAGATAAATCTTTGAGGGTGTAACGTAGGCTCTCTGACAACTCATGATATTCTGCTCGGTCAATCTTGTATTAGCTGATGCAGGGGAATGCTTCATCTTCTTAACCGGGGATTGCATCTGAGTCTTGACAAAGGAGACAGGATCATAACATATAGAGCTTTGCTGGTGAAGTTTCTTGAGGATCACCAATGCGGTTTCCAAGCTCAAACCACGAAGGATGTTAATCAGTTCCATATTTGACGCAGCAAAAATACTGATTTTCTGATTGTGAACAAGCGAATTGAGTTGGTAAAGGATCTCATATGGAAACTCTAACCCAAGATTGGCAGCATTCAAGAGGGGAACAATTTGACATGCAGAGGCAAACACTTTCCCATCCACAGTGGTTAGACTCAACGTGTCTTCTCTGTAGTAAGGCAAGCTTGAGAAAATGTCTAACATCTTTGAGCCATTCTCTACCTCCAAACAAAAGCAAGTTGATATACCGATTGACTTTGAACCAGAGAAATCAGTTGTGCGAACCCACATGAAATCAAAATCCTCCTTGCAGAAACGGTACCGATCAGATTTAAACTTTGTGGCTATGTGAGGTCCTGTCACTCTTTTAAAAACCTTCGATCCATATTTCAGCTGGAAAACAAGACAACAGGTAAACAAAAGAAATCAGAAGAGAGACCAAGATAAGACCAATCATGCAGGTTGATCAAACCATAAAGCTATCAAAGAAAGATTCAAAGAACCAATCATGCATCAACATTGTAAGTAATCTAACATCAAACAACAACTTCCATAAGACCACAACGCATATGAGAAACCAAGTTTCTAAATACATCCACAGAACCTGAACTCCTAAATTAACTCAAGACAGACTCTCACATTAGATAAGCAATTTAGGGGGGGAAAGAAACGATTTTTACCTTGAGAAGAAACGCATTAATCTCAGAGGCGTCACCATTAACACAGCAGCCAAGAGTTTCAACAATATCCTCAAACCTAACTTCAAGCTTATAACATTCACCACATTCCCAAACCCAAAACTCAAGTCTCCTCTTCTCTTCCAGAATCCAACACCTCACGCCTCCCCATTTTTCTAGGGCACAGAACCTCTCTTCACCAGACTCAGGGAACCCAACAGTCAAAACGACGTCTTCTAGCCTTCTCCGTGGATCTACAGGGCGAGG